>NW_010539241.1:5933-17602 GCF_000687285.1 Phaethon lepturus | reverse complement strand
CCCACCATGTTTCTGTGATGGCAACTACGTCATAGATGTCACGGTGCACAATGGCTTCCAGCTCCTCCTGTTTGGTGACCATGCTGCGTGCATTGGTGTAAATGCACCTGAGCTGGGCTATCGATTTCAACTCTGGCACGTTGAACCTACCCCTAGGTTCAACTCTAGTGAGCCCGGTTTTATCCCCTCCCCCCTCCAAATCTAGTTTAAAGCCCTCTCAATGAGGCCTGCCAGCTCATGAGCAAGAATCCTTTTGCCCCTTGGCGTCAGTTGCACTCCATCAGCTGCGAGCAGGCCCGGCGCCGTGTAAACCGCCCCGTGGTCAAAAAACCCAAAATTCTGATGACGGCACCAGCCCCTAATATTGCCTTTCAAAGCGAGTCCTCAAGGGAAGTGCCTCGCCCTTCTTCAGAGAGGCTTAGAACTGCACCCTGGACATCTGCATGCTGTACCGGCACAGCTCCTCAGGAACCCCTGGGCAAATACATGTAGAGAACTACAAAGAGCTCTATAAATGTGCGCACTGGGCAACGTCTTCCAATCCCTGCAGTGCCGCAGCCAAGTGAGCAGATGACAAAGGGAGAGACTGACATTTATCCAAGAGAGATTCATCCAAGAGAGACTTGTCAGCATCCCTGCATAGCTCACTGCGGATCCAGGCTGGGAAGACAGACTTGCAAGGTCAAGTATTTATGCCTCCAAGAGCCTGCCAGGAGCTGTCAAACATCACAGATTGTCTCTGGGATAAAGTTTTTGGGTAGGTACCTTTTAGGAGTCTCAGGCTCCTTACCTGGGAATGCAGTTCCATCTAAAAAGTTAAAACAGCTCCAGCAACTTGCCTGGGAGGTCAAGTGGGCTGTCTTCTGCAATGGAGTCTATGCTTCACGGGAGGAAAGCTATGTAGGGTTCCTACCTGGAAGATGGGTTCCTCCCAGGAGATGACTGAATTTCATGCAGACACAAATCTACTTGGGGCTCCCTTTGGCAGCATCCTGGACAGCCCCTCAGAGATAGAGTTAACTCTATGCCCACAAAAAACAACTCAGGCAGCTGGCTCATAAGCACCCTCATCAGCTACCTGCCATCAGATCTCCCGCAAACAGAACCTGCCAGCAGAGACGAAAAAAATTTGACTCTTCATTGGCATCTATGTCTCCACAGTGAGAAAATGGGCTGTGAACCAGTAGAAGTACTTTGCAGCCAAGGGTGAGTGCTTCATTACTGAGGATGAAAGACAACTTGAGGAACTACCTCTGAGGAGTTCCCAGTATACAAGCAAGACATCAGCTCCCTCCCAGATGAGGTAAATCAATTTGTGCTGATACCCTGGAGGGGTCCCAACCACCTGGCATGGGAGCTTCTTCCCACCAAAGGCAAAACACTTTTGGTTTCTGCCTGGGAGAAGTCCCAAGTGGCTAAATGCAACTGAAGCTTCCTCCTGAAGGAGGCATGGTATCTGGGGTCTCTACAGAAGACTCCCCACTGCTGCTACCTCAGAAGGGTGCTGTCTTCAGCAGAAGGACATCAAACACAGCAGGTACCTGGGGGGAGTCCCGGGTGCATCCTGGAGGAGAGACCTCCAACCCTGCAGAGGCAGACCAGCTTGAGCAAGTACCCAGTAGGTCTCAGGCAGCTCCTAGCAGTGGCAAATTCACTCAGGTCCCGCTGCGGTGTGAAGCTGAGTCCAGAAAGGACTTTAATTCCTCAGCATGTCCCACTGCAGACAGCCATGATGGCACCAGGTGTCACACGGCTCCACGCAGCAGGAGACCGCACTCTTTGGGACAATGCTGGCTGGGAAGCGCCAGGGTTTTCCTACCCCCTCGCTGTCCCATGGGAAACAGAGGGGCCTGTGAGACGCCAGGCGGGGGCTCGAAGCACTCCCTGGTGCAGCGAGGCAGGGGACACCCAGGAAGGCCCTGCGGAAAGAGCCCTGCTGCCTCCTAAGAGCAGCGCTGGGATTGGGTAGCCACATGCCCAGCTCTGATTGGTGGCACTTCCCAGGGCAACAGCTGATTGGCTGTTGCTGTGCCTGCCAGGGAAGGCTCTGGACTGTTGGGTGTGGCACGCTGGGTGGGTGGGGGTATTATGGCCGCAGCTGCAGCCTGTGCTGTCTGGCCACTGGGGGCTGGTCTGTGGCCCTCTGGCCTCCTGGCGAGGAGCCCTCTGTGCGACTCCGGTGCTCCCCGTTCTGCTGTCCGGAGGTGAATCCTCTTGCACTGACCCAGTGGGCTGTGCCTGGACGCGTCAGGTGTGATCTCCGTCCCAGAGGTGAACAGGCAGGTCCCACCATAGGGGCAAGCGGGTGTCTTTGGTCTCTGGAAAAGAAATCTAGACCATTTCATAGAGAGGAGAAAGTGCATCTTTGCATAACAGCTTGCTAATGAGGAACTTTAATCTAAAATCAAGGTAACCTGTAAGATTCCACAGACAAGCATAACTGATGGAAACCTGGACAAAGGTCAGAAATGGAGCAAGCAGGAGGCAGTGGGTCAACCTGACAAACTTCTTAAACGCTTTATGTTAGTTCAAAAGGTACAGGGAATAAACAGAAGGAACTCGGAGTCTGCACTCTGTGCATATGCACAAAAATACGATTTAATTTTGGAAAGTCACTTTTTTTGAAAGTCACGCAGATGGGAACAGAGATCTGCCACAAGGCTGTACAGGAAGCCCAGAAGGCAGAAAAGCACAGGAAGACTAAAAGCCTCCAGTAATGATAAATGCAAAAACAAGTGTGAGGCCTTCGTGATACCTCACATTACACCTACATAGTCTCGTATCAGAAAGATCAGGGGTACAAAGTTCTCTGCCCTTTCCTCACTGCAGGCACCAATACAGAAACTGCCGAAGCACTGAAGCTGGTGATTTCCACTAATCTATTCCCAAAATACCTAAAAAATAATCTAGTTCCAAAATACCCCACTAATTCTGGTAAAAGTATGCAGCAGGGTATAAATTTTCCAGAGGTTCTTGTAATGTGAAGGCAATAACTGCATAGAGAAGTAGAAAAAGCCACTGGAAGGACACTGAGATAGTGTTTGATCCTCACTAATAAGGAAAGCGAGAGAGAATTTGGCTGAAAGTGTGATCAAGAAATGACAGGAGTTAATGATCATTAGAAGAGCAAGGAAGGAAGAAAGCAAACTAAAGACTCTGAGTTTTAAGGAAACAGACTTCAAGAACTTCAGAGAGCTGATTAGTGTTCATAATAAAAGCAGCTGAACAGAATGGGAAGTTCAGGAGGACTAATAGCTTCTTAAGTCAACTGATAGCAAGGGTGTAAGCTCAATTTTTCCCCAGGAAGAAATGCCAGAGAAGAACCAGGAATGACCAGCTTGGCTAAATCAGTAGCCACAAAACAGAGAAAAAAAGTGAAAAGTAGGTCATATTGCTGAGGATAATATCATAGAACAGAACAGATTACCAAAGAGAGACAAAACCAGGGATCAAGACCCAAATGAAATGCTACTAGTAAGGGAGATAAGGAGTCAGGAGGAGGCATACTGCAGCACTTCAGAACTGAGACCTTGGAAAGCACCAGTTTACTAGTCAATAGGGAGAAAAAGCTCCTGTTAGCAAAAGGATTAATTGTGATAACTTACAGTAAAGTTCATTATCTAACAAAGGCATTAGATTGTTCATAAATTCTTTCAAATCATCCTGGCCTAAAGAAATTCACTCTGCTTCAGCCAGTTCTGAGAGGCCTGTAATCTCAGCACAGTTTCGTGGTTTTCTTTGGAAGTAAGATGGGGTAGTTTTCAGAGGATGAAAAATGGCAGAAACAATATCTGTTTTTAAACAAGGAAGAAAGATGAATCAGAGAATTACAGACTTAACCGTCCTAGAGAAATGCAGTCCCGAATACAAAAGCATATATTTTTTGAAAACCCAGAAGACGACAAGGAGGTAACAACAGCCAACAGATTTGTAAGGAACAAATTCTGTCAAACTAAAGCAGTTTCCACCTATGACAGAGTAACAGGCGCTGCAGAGGAGGGAGAAGTGGTAAAGGTCATATATCTTGATTTTAGGAAGACTTCTGTCACAGGCTTATGTGACGTCCTCATTAGAAAGTTGAGCAAACACAGGCTAGATGAAAGCTCTGCTAAGAAGTTTAAAAGCTGCACTCGGGGAGCAGGTATCAACAGTTCACTATTAGTCTGGAACAGTGATTCAGATGGGATTTTGTGGGCACCTGCCCTGGGTCTGATAATAGTTAATATCTTTATTACCAGCTTGTAATTATTATGTTTGCACATAAGATGAAAAGGGGTGGAAACATTTTGGTAGAAAAGATTAAAATTCAAAATGTTTTTGACAAATTGGAGAAACAGGGAAAAATAGTATGTAATTCAGGAAGGACATAATCAAACTGACAAAGTTAAGGAAAAAAACATTAATTGCTGAAAAAACACTGAATGAGTGGCTGGAGACAGATACAGAAGCAAAAGAACTGGAATGCAGGGACTGGTGTTGTAACTTTATGACCAAGATAGGCATCCAATGGCATGTCTGAGTTCTACAGAAGGACCCATATAACATGTAAGACACATGCGATACGTGCTGTGGTCCACTTGCTACTTGTAAGACCTCAGCTGCAGGAGTAGACTGTTCTCGTCACTGCTGTCAGGAGCATTGTTCCAAGAACAGTGTGGAGTTACTGGGAACAGTCCAGAAGCAAGAACAAGAAAGCTGGCGGTCTGGAAGTGTGACCTGTGTGGCAAGTGCCCTGAGCAACCTTACCTAATTTGATGTTTTTCTATGATTTAGTGAAAGGCTAGAGGAACCAGGGTCACTTAAGTCTTGGGAACAGATAACTGAGAGCAGACATGATAGTTGCCTTTAGATGTAGTACAAAGGACAGTTAAACAAAGGGAAGGAATATTTTTGTGCTTGTTCAATGTGGGCTTAAAGGGCAGCATGGAACATTGTGGTTAGATGTTGGAGAGAGCTCTCTAGCAGGGAAGCTAGTAAAGAAATTAAGGAGATTTTTCAGGAAATGTGTGCATGCTTCATCTCTGTGGAATTTTCAGAGCAGGATGGGTAATAACACCAGAATTCACACAGTTTGCTCCTGCCTTTGTCTGGGAGATGTGTTGGACAACCACCCAAATCCCTTCTGTCTGATTTGCAGTGGTTTTTGTGTTGCAGAGGAGCACAGAGCTCTTGTAAACTGTGATATTTCTAGTCAAGTAAGCTCCAGATTTAGTTATAAAGGCATTCCCTTCCCCTAAAACTGCTGATTTCCAGGTCATCCCAGTTTTTCTTCAGGGTTAGTGGTGCTTCATTACCTTCAAGCTTCATTGGCTTGCGACATGTCTGAGGCATGACCTAACATGCTTACTCTGAAAGGGTGTTAAAGCACACACAGGCCCATGGCAAAACACTGGCAGAGATATATGGCCCTGACAAGAGGCAGACACAGACCCACATCCCCTAAACCAGCACAGTGGTGTTGTGACTATTCTAACAGTGGTCACAACAATTACAAATTAGATCGTACCTTCATGCCAGTCTGGTTCTTCATGTTTCATCCTTATCACAGGGTACCAAATTACTCAGTTAGTAGCTCTATGCTCAGTTAGTAGCTTTCTGTCAAGTTTTTCAGGCTTGCTTGTGTCTTCCTCTGAACTTTCTTATCATCTTGTCTATACAGTTTGTCTGTAGGAGATGATAACTTCTAGAACACCTCTTTTGGTTAACATTTTAGCAAAACTTTTTATGGGTAAATAATCTCATCAATGCTCTAACAAGGCTTTCATCTTTTTTTTTCCCAGGTTTTGCATTTCCTGCTCTAAATCTATAGCCCCACATTGTTGGATGAGCTCCAGTCTTTTCAAGCTCTGCTCCTGGTTCTTCTGTCATTATTGCTAGAAACCTGCAGAGCTTCACCTGCTCATCAGTCATTCACTCTCTCTCCTGTGGCTTGTTATCACTTAACATCCTGTGGCAGTCCTAGCTCTTTTAGAAGAAAAGAGAAGTACAAGAATATATAGGACATAATGCTCCTACAAAAGGCATAAAAGAAGGGAAGCTAGTCACAAGGGTTCATGAACAGACTCAAAGGTCAGAGAGAAAATTCAGTGGCTTCATCTGAGTGGGGAAGGTTTCAGTGGGGACATCTAAAGCTGAGCTGAAAAAACACAACAGTGTAGCTTGAGAACCAGTCAATTCATCCTGATGTCAGCACCTGTAAAACTGGATGTGTTGTGCTGTGTAGGTACTGATCCCTCTGTGCTTGCTTAAAAGGCAGTCCAGGGTGAGCTGTTCATAGTCAATCATACTCACTGAAGTAATTTGGCATTTGATTAGCTGAATGATAATAAGAGTCCTACAAGAACATGTATAATGTTATGGCAGCTCACCATGCTTCTGTCCTAGGACCCGGTAGATAAGTATTTCTTAGGAGATAAATATATTTGAGTCTTGTCTTTCTCAAAGACAAGAGAAAAACATAACCAGTGTCCTTCAGACTCATCTAGTAGCAAGGAGTATCTATTTCTTCCTTCTCCAAAACCTTGTCACAAAAAATATATTGGTAGAGTCCTGCCTGAAGTAGGTGTGAAGAGATGTATAATGTAGTCTACCTCAAGCAACCAGACAAGTTAAAGACACAGCTTAGACCAGCCAGGTAATACTTACAGCAATACATCAAAGACCTAAGACCAACTGGAAACAGGCCAACCAGCCTTTTTTTTCCATCAGAATTTTCAGATTTGTTGGGGTTAAAATATTCCCTGCCAGTGGTTCCAATTAGAGGAAAGACCAGTGGGGACCCCCACAGGTGTCAAAGCCTCTCCTTGTTTCTCTTCTGCTTCTCAGTAGGCTTCTGGAATACCAAGGCATCCAAACCCCTTTTCTGCAGGCTGATGGGAGAATGAGTGCCTGGAAGTCATGGGAGAGCAGCCTCCCAGGCACATCCAGGGTGCTGCAGTGGGCAGGATTTCTGGATCACCAAGGATTTCACCAAGGATTTCTGGATCTACTGGTCTGTGGCAGCCTGCTACCCAGCACACTGCAGAATGGTTATCACCATTATGTCTTGGGGAAAATTTCAGTTTCTGTTAGGTTTTTAATTTGGCTACTTTTTTTGTTCTGAAACACAGCAAAACTGGAATTTGAAACAGCTGCACAAAATGGAGTTGCCTTTCTCTACTTGCAATTTCCCCAAAACAAAATAAACTTTTCCAGGATATTTTTGCTGGAATGGCTGTATCCATGCTGGAGTTCTTCTCTCGCCTGTGTTAGATGAAGTCTGCAGTTTTCCACACCACAGCTGGCATTGCCATGCCACCATACCTCCAAGTGCAGGGCAAAGAGTAACACAGTCAGAGACAGCAGGATCTCAGCTGCTCACTATGGGGTTTGCCAGGTAACTACTAATAACCAGGACCAGAGGCATTCTCGTACACCAAAGGGCCTGGGAACCAGACCCCCAGATGATTCTGAGCTGAAGAAATGTTTCCTTCTGCACTAGTCTTTTTTCTCCTAGGAGCCTCTGATAGATGGGACCTCTCACATGGTCCACATGACACCCACAGTGGTTCAGTGGATGCTCCTTTCCCCTTTTCATGTTGAAAACACTTTCTCTAGGGTTGGTGAAGGGGAAAGTCATTTGTTTTAAGAGCCTGTGAACCAAAAATAGGAATGAAATTACTTTTCTTTAGGGTGTTTGGAAGATCCCAAGGCAGGGAAAGGAGCTGGCCTCCTGCTGCTACCCCTTGAAATTGCTCAGATGCACTACAGGTGAGGAAAGGCAGGAGTCTCTGCTCCA
Source organism: Phaethon lepturus (assembly GCF_000687285.1). Lineage (NCBI taxonomy): Eukaryota > Metazoa > Chordata > Aves > Phaethontiformes > Phaethontidae > Phaethon > Phaethon lepturus. The sequence continues at coordinate 9,825 of NW_010539241.1, read as the reverse complement.
CTTTCTTCTTTGTGATCAGAGTATCTTTTAAGACCTACAACTGATGCTGTCAAGAAATACTCTTCTGTTCAGCATCAGGACACTGCTGTTCTGTACAGGAGAACAAAGCTCCCTGTTACTGGTCTGGGGCAATAGTTGATTTTTCAGTTTGACAGCAAAATTGAAAAATCAAATGGAAAAAAGGCTTTGCTTGGATCATACTGGAATATTATTTTTCTTGCTAAACCAAAAAACATTGTTCCATTCAGCATGAAATATTTCATACAATCCCAAATGAAATGTTTTATTTTGTGCACTTGTCAGAAAAGCTAGGAAAGTAAAAGGACAGATTCACAAACATCGTGTCAAGCCCAAGGACTGCAGTTCTTACTGCTGGGAGGTCCTGTTCTTCCTTTGAAATGTCTTACCTCCCAGGAGGACAAAGCTATTACCCACAAATGCATTTGAAATCCAGTAATGTTCACTACCCTGTTCTGCAGTACTGAGTGTAAATGATGAACATCTGTGTATTAAGAAAATGGCCCCATTCCTCACTGGTTGCCATTTTTTAATGCCCTCAGGACATCATTCCAGCTATTGGGATAAGCTGGCACATTACCAAAGAGCTTACAATTAAAATGTGTGTGTATGTTAGAATTTTAGCACATGAACATTAAAGAATTTATTAGGGAGGAGGGTATCTATAATACTTTTTTTTTTCCAATTTCTTTATCTAAACAGAGGCTTCCATAATAAGCAGAGAGGCATCATATTACTTAGTGAACTTCTGAACCTCTGTAAATGAAAAATGCCTTAAACTATTAAGAAAGAAGATAATATCCTGACTTCCAACATGAACTTTACTCTTCGCTGGGAATTCCAAGGGCAAGACAATGGTGAGAGAAGTGTCTTATCTTAATCCTAACTGGCAAAGCAATAAATTTGTATTCAAGCCATCTGAACAAAACAAAGGGGAAAGTTTTAAAAAAATAATTAGATGCTAAAGTATGTTAATATTGCCCCAATTGCCCCAAAAGAAATAATCAATAAGGGGCAATAACAGCTAGGAATACAAGGGGAAAGTTACTGTAATAAAACCAAAAGAGAACCCAAAAAATTAGAAGCCTTTAGAAGTACCCTGACAAATGTCAGTGTATGTCTCTGTACCTCCCAGAAGGAAAAAACCTGAACTATTTCTCTGCACCAGAAGGTGTGATATGTTACTCCCTATACCATAGGAAATGAATAACTATGGATGTAACTACTATCTTCTGTTTGTAATTCACAATTTGAGAGTAATAGAGATGTCCTTAAAAAAAGAACAGAAATATCACAAAATAGCAGCAGCACAGTCTCAGTGGGATGAGACAGACCAATGTAGAGGAGTCCTGGAATGTTAAACAAGAAAAACTTATCTTTCCACAGGCAGATGGATAGCACACTTGTGACTGCTGGTACACCGCATGCATCAGGCAACAGCAAAGCATCACTTAGAAATCATCCTTGAGGATTTTTTCTATTTGCCTGACCCAGCATCACAAACAGCAGTAGCAATCCGTCCTCTCATTTGATGACCTTGCACAGTGGATGGCCATTGTCAGCCAGCAGTGCCAGGAATACAGCTCCAAGGGAGGAAGGGACAAGGTGGCCTCTAGAAGTCCTGGTCGTAGACCAGAGGTCTCTGGTCCAACGTCCACTGAAGACAGAACGGACTTTGCTAAAGATGCTTGTGGACTTGTCTGGTGACTCTTGACTAGGAAAAGACCTCATGCAGGAAATCCTTTGTGGCTTTCTGGTCTCTGTTCAGAAGAGCTAACAAGTTGGAGGAGCTGCTGTGAGCGGTCATCCATCAGAAAATCTCAACAGAGTCTGCAAAGGTGGACAGCAGGGCATGCCTTATAGCAGAGAACAGGACTGCCCTGGAAGAAGCTTGGACTACTCTGCTTTTCCCACCTCAAACCAGAGCACCAGTTATTCAAGAAAAGATTCCTTCTGGAGCCCAGGGGTGATGTCTGCTGTGTAAGCCACACATAAAGACTCTTTAGGGCAGGCAGGGAACTCATTTGCAAAGTGTTTTCTAACAGTCTGCCCTGTGCAGAAAGAATAAATAAATTTATTTATTTAAATAAATAAAAAAATAAATAAATTTCCCATTGGCCTGGGTAAAGACATAAATACAAGCCAGTTCAGTAATTCTGAAAAACCTATCACAGAGATGGGCTGTTCTATCAGCCATATTCCCTGTCTGCTAGCCAGTCAGTCCTTTGCCAAGAGCCCAGGTGAGATATAAATAGGTCTGTGATATGTTGTAGTGAGGTTATCAAGTACCTTTTCCACCTGCTGGTGAAAATAAGTCTCCATACATAGTTGCTCTTTAGGGATAGTGTTTGGGCCCAAAAGCATAGAGAGGAAGCTTTTACTTCACTAGGCTGCAGCAAAAAAATTAGTTGGTCACAGTATCAATGGAAGATGCTTCTCTTCTTGGAAAACTGCCCTGTGAGTGAGAAGACACTGCAAGAGAAGGGAAAAAAGCCTCATCAGTAAAGCAAAGAGCTTTTGCTCTCTCTACCAGCCATGAAGAAGCCTCATAATCCAGTGAACAGCACAGGCTGCCTAGCAGTTTCAGACTAATACACAAACCATAAGGATAAGCCAACATACGGACCTTACATTCTGCCATGGTTTAGCAGAGCTTAATTGGATCATCCATTTTTGAAATATTAACATATCAGGGCTGCTGCTAATCCCTCGGGAAGTCCTGTATGTTGCAGATTAAAGTACTTTTCACAATCTGCATAGTACGGTTGGCTAAACAATATTAAGAAACTAAGTCTCGAAACACTTAACTGTTAATTTAGTGCAATTTCACCAAGTGTGATGCTTTCTGTGGGTGCTATTGAGATGCATGAACCCACAAGTAAATTCATCAAGATAACCTAGCCAAAAGAATCTAAATGTTCCAGGGGATGCCTTACTTTAGTTTAAAATACTGCTTCTTTACTGCAGCTGGAAGTGCATTATTGAGATTTATTCTAACAGAAAGAAAAAAATCTTTGAAGTATTGGTTTCTTTCTCAAAGAGTACATACACTGTTCACAACAGACTGCATTTCCAGGCTGCTTTTGGATTGTAACCAATGGCTACATTATTCAGTTTCTTGGATCTACGTCCTCAGCACAAGCAATTCTTCATTTAAAAACTGACATCCGGATCCAGATTCTCCCAAATTCAGATGCGTGGATCTGAATCATGTGGATATTATCTGTTCATTGTCAGACAACAGCAAAAGGTCAGAACAGACGCCAGTGTATGACAGACTGGACAAGTAATCAGACAGTGTTAATAGGCAAGGCTTGTTGAAAATCAGTTTATACCATGTAAGCACTCAATCCATTTCTATAATGCAGAAAATTAGCACCAAATCTAGTCCTTTCTTTAAGTTCATGGAAAATGCTGGTGATCATGAGTTGTTTAAATTGGTCCCAGATAACCAGTAAAAAGAGGAAGAAGCCTTAACAGAAAATACAGATCTTGAACTGCTAGTTGCAGTGGTTTAGGCCCATAAAGAGTCTTCAGTGTAGAGGGGTGAAAAATTTTTCTATCTGAAATTAATAAAAAACCCCAACAACAAACTCACAAAAGAAAGTTAACAATAAAAAAATATTTAAAATTACACAAGGAGGAGATCAATGAGCTGGCCACTGATAGGAATCCAATACTCTCAGAATTTAATTCTAATTACTATAGATTTGTGGCACTAACTAGTCATTTTCATCTCAAAATGTATCTTTGCTACAGATAATTACACTATGATAATTGTAAAGATTCTTCATATTATTAACTCATGTGGGTCTCTGCAGGGAAAACAGTAGGACAGGAAGCTACTATCATGGCCATACTACTTTAAACATGT
>NW_010539241.1:0-5902 GCF_000687285.1 Phaethon lepturus | reverse complement strand
TAGGGAAATAAGCCAGAAGGTCATTTCATTTAGTATCACAGATATCCAACAGCCTTGTGTTTGATTGCCCTTAGTATTTTAGACATACATCTTTTAAATCATCATATGACTCTTTCTTGAGTCAACATGGCACTAATAAATAAGTGGATACAATACCCTTGGCTAATCATTGCATTTCCCTGAGCAGAGTAGAAGAGCAAGACTCCCAGGGTAGGGCTTCTTCCTTGTGACAGTCACTGAAGAATGCTTCAGGAGAAGAATCCAGTGAGAAATGGATTAAAGATAGGGATTTTCCCCTGTTGATAATAAAAAAAAAAGGAAATCCTGCTAAGAAGTAGTCAGAAATGAATGGAGAACAGTATAGAGAGCAACCTCATGCTACTGTGCAAATCTACTTCTTGAATATTGTCTGCAAACCTGATTTGCCCATCTCAGAAGGACTGCTATAAAACTGGGAAGAAAACACAGAAGAGATGATGAAAGGTATGAAATGACATCTGTGTAAGAAAGAGGTAAATAGACCATGGATCTCCAGCTTGGAAGAGAGGTGACAGTTGTTTCTCATTTCTTCCAAGAAGAATTCTGCAACTATCAGATGGCAGGCTCAAAACAAGCAGAAAGAAAGAATGTCTCCATATAGTGAGTGTATTGTCTGTGGAATTCACCGCGGGTTGTTTTCAGTGTTAGAAAATAATGTGTTCAAAAGGGGTTGGACAAATTAATGGAAGAAAATAAAAGATCAGCTGGTCCATCCAGGTAAAAGGAGCCCTGAGAACTGGCAGCAGGCACGCAAGCCTTAGATACGATGGACAGGGAAAGACTTTTCCTGGGACCAGGAAATACTACATGGAGTTTGTTTGCATCCAGGAAACTTAAAAGAAAGAAAGCGGGAGGAAGGAGATTTGTTAAAAGTACTTTCATTTCTGTTCTGTCTCACTCTGGAGTTTAAAAATGCTCATTGTTCCACTTCGAGGGTTTTTTAATTTGCTCTCAAGTTTACAACCTTTTGGTGTTTGGGGCATGCTTGCTTGAAGGAGGTAGTTCAGACAGGTCCACCTGAAAGCTCTGGTTGACCTGGGTTCCTATCACACACACCCACTAAATTTTTCAACATCAAGCTTCTTATCTCTCTTCCACTGAACATCCCCAAAGGGATGTCCCAACCAACAGATCAATCACATTTGAGAAAGGTATCTTTGGAGCTTTTAAAATTACCTTCAGGAAAATGTGGCAGGCCTCCTACTATTCACACATTGTTCCTCCCAGCCTGGTTTCGTGTAGGAGCCTGCACTGCAGCTCTCCTTCCCTATGCTGTCTCCTTCTACCCTAGACCTCCTTGCTGGCATGTTTGCCTGGACTAACTGCAGCCACTTCCTCACCCAGACCGTGCCAGCAGAGAGAAACTGCCCAAGGTGGTGGATCCTGCTCACAAAGAGGTGGAGGATCTGGCAGGGTGAGGCCTTTGGACAAGGAAGCAGTTGCTCATGTGCTTAGATGCAGGACATATGAATGTCCCTGCTGGGCAGCAACCGCCGGGCAGGGCAGAGGGCCCCAGAACACAGCCTCAGTCCCAATGTGGTTGCCACCACTCCGCCTTTGATTTAAGGCATGTGAGTCCCACTTCCTTGTGTTTCATCCTCCCTGTCACTCTTCTAATATGAATGGCCTGTTGCATCCAGGGAAATGTGCTGTGTTTTAAAAAGCAAGGCTGGCCGTAACAACAAAGGCCACAACTAAGCACTGGGGAAAGAAATCTCGAGGGAATGAGCTGTGCCAGAAGAGCCAGAGTCAAGCCCTTACATGTGATTTGTCCTCGTTCCTCCGTGCTGCATGTGCAAAACCTGCTGCCCTTCGCTGGACTGGCTATAGCAGCACAGAGCTCTGCTTCTACGCAGGAGGGCAGGCAGCTCCCATGGCTCCTCTGGGGTCCCTTCCCCGCAGCAATGATGGATCGTGTTCAGAACAAGTGCCACTTCTCCTGAAAGGCCTTCATCTGTCAGGGGCATTGATCTCCTGCAGCCTTTTGATTTACTTGTTTAATCTAATTGAGCTGTTGGAGACAGGACCTCAGCGAGGCTATCTGTGTCCAACTCCAGCATTTCCCCTCCAGGCATGTGACTTCCCAGCACCTGGTGGGCTGTGCGCTGCTGAGGCAGCATCGCTGGCATTAAGTAATAAGAAGCTGCATTATTAATCTGACCTGCCAGCCAGGGAGACAAAGAGGTTTCCAATACAGCGAGTTGGAACCTCCTTGAAAATTCACTGTAACTTGTGGGACTAAAGAAGCCTGCTTTTCATTTTTACAAAATAACCCCAAGCAAGCCCTCATTCACCAGGCCCCTGGGACACACTGCTAGCAAGAGACAGCTGATCTGGAAACCAGTGAAACAGGCGATTTAGTCACATATTACTACAAGGCTATGGTTTAAGTCATTTCAGAAACGGAAGAAAATGAGTCCAATTAGTACTAGCAAATCAGAGTGGAAGTGTCCACGGTCCTTGTAGGAGGTTCCTGGTGTTGTATTCTGTGATTCTGTATATAACGTCAGGTAAGATAAGGACATGTCTGTCTGTAAAAGAGATTGACCTGACTTATATGTTCACAGGAAATTGCAGCTTCCTCACTGAGCAGGTTGCATTTCAGATGGTATCCAAGGAAAATACTCTTTTGTCTTCCAAACCCTCCTGGATGGATCCTGGGTAGTGCATGTGATTTTATAGCTTTTAAATGAAATTCTCATAAAAAACAGAAGCTGGAGAATGTCAGGATCTTCAGGATCTTCCAACCCTTTCATAGTGCTGCACTCAGAAAACCGGCATGCTGCAAAATGCTGTGATCATCTCAGCCTTAACACGTGGTCACCAGCACTGCGTCCCACTCCCTGCTCTGAGGGTGATGCCTGCTGTTCTTTGCTAGCTCCTCCAGGCCTCATAGACTTTCATACCCATGTATGCTTTATTCTCTTCCCATCCAAGGGACAATGTCTCCCTGGAATGGCTCTTTGCCGTGATCATTCCTGTATCCTGGATAAATCTTTTCTATTCTTCTGCTTCCTGAGAGGACTCAGCTACTGAGCAAACAGAAGAGGAGTGTGAATTCCCCTGTTTATCAGCCAGGGTAGATTTCAGCTGCACCTTGTAAACAGGCAAACAAGACCAGGTAGCCCCAGAGAAGTGCAATGCTGGTACTTATAAAAACAGAAGGGAGCATTATAACCTTTTGGTTGAATTCTGTACATAGCACAAGCCAGAAACAGATTCACACTACCTAAGGAAAGTCCATCTTTAAATATTTTGCAAAACTACATTCTCCACCGAAGCCTGTGGTGCTGCCATGTTGAAGAAAGCTCTGTCCCAATCCTGAGGATCAAAGCCTCTAGCCAGCATATTCTGGGATGCAGAGGTCTGGATGTGCAGTATTACATGTTCCTTCAGGCTGAATGCTGACCCTCTAACACCTGTAATTCTCCAGGCTCCAAATCATAGGTTCTTTTTGAACATGTTATGGCTTGAGAATCCTGAATCTGGGCCATATTGCACTGATGAGCTGAAACCCAGGATGACATCTCATATTTTTGGACCTCATCATACCCATCCTGGACTCCACAGGCAGTTATAACCTGAGATTTCTGCTGTTTACTGTTGAGCACAGCTACCTCTTTGCATCCTTCAAATAGCCAGTGGGCTGCTCTGGTCTGCTACTTTAGCAGGGCAGTACTGCACATCAGGCACTTTCTTTTTCCTGGGGAAATTGTGCTTCCATATCCTGGCCGGTGATAGTGCAGTCCTCCAGCTGTCCTCTCACAGCCAGCTCCAAATCCTGCCTCCCACAGCAGCATCAGGCATTAGATCAGCCTTCCATGCTGGAGGGAGCAAAGCATCACGCAAGGGAGCTGGAACAGTTTGGGGTGATTAAAATTATTACTGGGCTGATCAAAAGAGCATAGGGACTTATCAGCTGGCAAATGTTGGATTAGGAGGTCTCAGAGTTACCCGCTCCATGCCAAGAACCTCTCAGGCCATATGCCGAAAGGACTTGGGCAGAGAAGGATTAATTGAAAGCAGGCTTGTGCAGTAAGTTGAAGTGAAAAATCACTCTCTAAATGAGGGAAGATCCCAGGGACTGTACAGAGTGATTATAAAAGCTGGTGCTTAGCCTTTAATTCAACAGACTCTGGATTTTCTCTTTATTTATAAGGCTAAAGCTAGCCCTCCCCTCACCTTGAACACAGGGAGTAAATTAAAGCTGCCAGAACCCCTCAAAGCCTGGAGCAGCCCAGCTAACCCTTTGGTGTGTGAGTCAGAGCTTAGCTTGTGTGGACATTGTGGCTGTCTGAAGAAATCAGGAAAATACAATTATTTCTATCATCAGTTTTGAAAGTGTCTGAGAATTTGCTGGATGTTGGAAACTGGGCAGAAATGGCACAAGCACTGTCATTGGCAGGGGGTTGAGTTTGCCACAGGTTAGATAGAAATGTTGAAGAAAATGGTAGAGCTGGGAAGTAGGGAGACCTGTGGCAGGGATTTTTGGGTCCCTGTGGTCTCACTTCCAAGCTGTGTGCTGTTCTGTACTCACTAGGAATTATTTGTTTTGCTTCAAGTTGCTAAATAGGATATAATTGTCCAGTCTACACTTTTCGTGGAGACTCCCACTCTTTTGGGGCTTTGGGGAGTCTTGGGGAGTTGGGGGACAGCTCGTGGAAGAACCCAGTGCCTTTCTGGCACTGCATTTCCATGGCTCAAGTTCAATGCGCTGCAGTGCATAACGGTGACATAGATGCATTAACTAGCACACGGCTGGCTCAAATTAGACCCTGTCTTTAAATTGGCATCCGCAGGTTCCTCATTGCTGGGAATGCAGGTGTTATCTTGATATTCAGAGTGCTCATGAAAGCAGCACTCTGGAAAGGAAGCCCTGATCCCTCTGCAATCACTGCAGTCTGTTTTAGAGAAGCAGGCTGCAGGAGTTGAGTGGTGGGAAAGGAGAATGAAAGCTCTGATACATAAACCCAGCCCTGCAGTTGGAGAGCTTCAGCAAAGCACTGGTGGAGGAGCATGCCCATGCTTTTGCAAACAGCATGTATCCTTTATCACTGTCAGCCCATATCGGGGATGAACAGGGACGCAGGTCCTGAAGATCCTGGAGCGTAGAAATCTTCCCTGCTGCAAGAGCCTGCCTGAGAGGATTTGGATTAGCTCACAGCAGTGAAGAGTCTCTTCATTTCTAGGGAAACTGGCCTTTTTTTCACACAGGCAGAGGGTACTCAGGTGAACTCACTCTCTGCCAAGGAGAGAAATGCAGCAGAGACCCTGTTTGAGGGCAAACGCCACAAGCCTCTGGCAGGATCTCCTTCCACTGCAGCTGGTAGCATCAAATCGGTGGTGCCAGACATCCCCACTGGCTTCATGTCTATATCCCTCACATTGTCTCAGCTGCAAAGCTGGGCTCATCGCAGCCCTCCCCGCCCCACAGTCCTTGTCTCTGGCTCTGTGGAGGAGCTGCTTGTGCAGAGAGTGGCTGTGCAAATCCGGGGCAGCCAGCCTGTCGCAGCCAACCGCACCGGTTGGTGGGAACCTGCAATTCTTTACACAGATTCCTAGCATGGGTGTCCACATTCAGGCATCGCATGAAGGAGATTGCCTTGCCGTCTGTGGTGGGTTGAACCTGGCTGCAGGCCAGGTGCCCACTAAAGCCACTCTATCACTCCTCAGCTGGACAGGGGAGAGAAAATATATAAGGAAAGGCTTGTGGGCCAAGATAAGGACAGGATTTTCAGCTATTACTGTCATGGGCAAAACAGACTTGACTTGGGGAAAATTAATTTACTTTATTACAAATCAACTCAGAGTAGGACAACGAGAAACAAAAACTAAAAACACTTTCCCCTCACCCCTCCCTTCT
>NW_010539240.1:64145-71236 GCF_000687285.1 Phaethon lepturus | reverse complement strand
GTGTAAATGCACCTGAGCTGGGCTGTCGAATAAGGGGGCCTTATAAGAAAGATGAGGACAGACTTTTTAGCAGGGCCTGTTGCAATAGGACAAGGGGTAATGGTTTTAAACTAAAAAAGGATAGGTTTAGACCTGATATAAGGAACAAATTTTTCACAGTGAGGGTGGTGAAACACTGGCACAGGTTGCCCGGAGAGGTGGCAGATGCCCCATCCCTGAAAACATTCCAGGTCAGGTTAGATGGGGCTCTGAGCAACGTGATCTAGTTGAAGATGCCCCTGCTCATTGCAGGGGGGTTGGGCTAGATGACCTTAAAAGGTCCCTTCCAACCCAAACTATTCTATGATTCTATGATTGTGGTAAACTGTGGGAGAAAAAAAGCTTATGAAAGACTTTTTCTTAAATTTTAAAAACCCAAACATGTACAGCTCAAAATAAATTAAAAAAAAAAAATCCTTTTACCCCTTGGTATCAAAGTAGTTTGTGTTAGACTGCTACTTGAATTTAGGAAGTACTTATTCAGCACAGATTTGGAACTGTAGAAAAACAATGATAAAAATTGCAGGCAAGACGATGATACATTATAAAGTCATATATGCACAGTAAAAGAAAAACAAAAACAAGAAGCACTAGACCATGAACATGTGTTGTGATGCTACCACAACTGATTTTGCTTCCTTCCTTGATACATTCACAGACACAGGCCATTACAACACAATGCAATTTTGTACTAACTATTGTAATAAACATCATGAAGGAATTAAGAGACATCAATCAACAAGGAATTAAAAGACATCAATCAACCTTCTGATATTGAAATAGAAGTTTAGGGACAGTACACAGCAACAAGTCTAGAACTTAAATTTGGTTCAAAACTCTTCCATGGAGAGGATTGAGAATTATGGAGTAATACATTTAGAAAACCAAATCAGTGTAACTTAAGTGGTAAGTTTCAGCTCTAAGTTTACTTTGTCGACTTTTTTGCCTCCATCCTCTCACAACAGCTACAGTATTACATTGTATTGTATCTTTACAGCTTTCAGCAATAATCAAGCATTTTTACACTAAATCAAGTTGTTCCAGTACCAAACAACTGCTAGGAGGTTGCAGAATTAGGATGCATTTTAGAATCACTGCTGTCTCAAAAAATTTGTATCTAGACTTTACTTAATAAAAACAGAAGCTGTGAAATCTAATTCAGTATCCAATAATCCATGTAATAAGATCTGTTTAAAACTCCATCCTATACTTTAAATGCCTGCAGTTGACTTTTTGTTTCATTTCCTCTGAACAAATGTAAAGATGTTTTAATGTATAAAGTAAAACATGGTAAAATACCATGCATTTATGTATGAAGAGTAGATCCTAATGAAGATTTCAAATAACATCTGCCTTCTAATTCCTTCCCTTCTTTATGATCTTAATATCCATTTAAAAATCTTGAATCAAGTATTTCCCAAAGAAATCAAATACAAGTCTAATGACTTATATATACTGCAGTTATATCTGAAATAAAAAAGCAGTAGTATTAACAAGCAACCTGACTTAAAAATTAGACAAGCTTATTTTTACATTGAAATGAAACACCCAAAGTTAGGGGGCTAGGAGGAAGAAAAAATGTAAAACCTAACATATAAATTAGAAAAGTCATTGTCTTTCACCCTTAGTGAGATAAGGCATTTTTAGTAAATAATGCTGCTAATTGAAAACCCTTCTTAATAAATTTAACAACATTCTTCAGCATCCTCCACTGTACATCACTTCAAATTTCAACTCTGCTGCAAGTCATCCTCCTTGACATCCATTTTCACTGTTATATTTTCAGCAATGGTTTCTGATATTTCTACTAGTTTTGTAGCTTGCACCTTTTTGGTTTTCCTCTTGACATTTCTTATCACTTTGTCCCTAAATCCTCCTTTGAATCACAAGTGCTTCTGTTTCTCAAAGTACCAGTGAAGCAGTCTCTTTTGCTTAACTGTCAATTCACAGGAGAATACTGGGAGGTGGCAAGACAGTAGTAGGGCTGAGGAGCAGACACAAGCAGCAAAGCTCGCTTTAAATAAAAAAATAAATAAAAGCTGCAGAGCTCAGGTCACCACACATTACTGCCCTGCCATCACAAGATTTCTTCCCTTCCTTGATTTGCTATCAGAGATTCTGATAAGAATTTTTCCCTCATTACTCATTATGTCTGGGAAGAATTCTAAACCCTGATGAAAAAGGATCTTTCTCCACTCTCACCTAGCATACTCCAAACTGACAAATGCATTCTCTATCCTAAGATTATATTCATGAAACAGCTAATACAGGTTTTAAAATATTTGTATGATCTCTACCAAAAGTCAAAGTATTGCTGTATTTCTTCCTTTACTTTTCCTAGTCTGCAAACAGCTCATGATAGCTAGAGCTGCTGTCTCTTATGTGTCATGTAAAATCCAGAAACTTCACAGATTACAGATATTGGTATATACCACCCAGTCCCAAAAGCAGAAAAGGGGAGTTATACCTTGAAGTTTCAGTTTGAAAGTGTTTTCAAAATACCCTAAAATTCCAATGGACTGAGTAGTGTGTGTGCATCTACTCTTACAATTTTATTTGCACAAGAACTCCCAGATTTGCCTTTTTCACCAAAAGGTAAATTTCTGGTTCTTATTTCAGAAGGATAATCATCTTACCTTTACAGTTTCACTTAAGACTTGGGTTTTATCTGCTTCTTCACTGGAGTGTAATTCTAGTTTATTATTTAACTCCTGTAGCTGTTGCGCCTGTTCATTCAAAAGCACTTGTGCCTGATGCTCCCGATGTAATGCATTATTTAATTCTTCACATGCACTTTCAAACCTCTCATGTGTGATCAATTTCTGATAAGAGAAATAAATTGTGTTTGATTGCGTAACTGTATTCACTTGTTTACAGGCTTGTCTTTCAGCATTCCACTTGCAAACAAACCAAATTCTAAAACAAAAGCATGCTAAAGATAAATATTTAGGTTTTTTAACATGCAGACAGATCACCGAACAATAAAATGGCAGAAAAATTTATTCACTGCTTTTTTTCAAATAGGCATTCAGGGTTTAAAACTCCATCCTATATTTTATGCATACTGTAAACAGTATGCATTCACTACTCTATTGAAATCAGCACCCCAGGTTGTAGAGAATCAGTATTTATAAAGAAATATGCAGATCAATGTCCAACATTTCAGTGCATATCTTAGTAACCCTTGTAAATGTCTTCCTGAACTCCTTCTCCCCTCCCCATAATGTTCCAGAAAGAAGAAATAATTCTTCAAGGAAAATCATCACCTACATTGAATGACAATCTGAAATGTGACAATTTCATCTAAGTGTCCCAGAACTGTCAGGGAATAAAGACCATTAAGAAGAAAAAGATTATATCTAGAAAGATATATCCAATAATCTAAGGATTATTAGATATAACCTTGTTACCATTTGAACTAAAACATGCATTTTACCAGCTAGGATCAGGAAGGAGAATGGATGTGAAATAATCTATTAAATATTCTCTGCTTGGAAGTGTTTTGACTGGGACATGCTGACAGGTCGACCAGTTAGGCCTCAGGGTCAACACTGGGTACAGCTACAGAAATTGCTGCTCATTTCTGGGACACAACTCTTTCAGTAATACTGTGCACCTATAAGGCATGTATAAGAATCCTTATCCATTCACTTTCTCACATAGCTCAAATGTGAGCTCAGTTCTGAATGCAACCTATAGAAAATAAGCAGAGGAGGAAAGATGCCCAGTGAACTCCAGCATGCCAAAGCAAGGCAAGTTTCTTCCCTCCAATAAGGACTGAAGGCACAGTTCCACAAGTATGACAGGGAACAAACCGACACTCCACAAAATGGCATCAATCCCTCAAACACTATGTCCATTACTCGCTATACTGTGGCTTCAAGTGGTTAAGGAACCTTTCTGTTGTCTCTTCTCATTCCTGCCAGACAGTGCTATTTACAGGTTAGTGAACCCATAGTGTTTAAGTAAATCAATCAGCAACAGCAAAGGGTCAGAGGAATTTGGTTGCATATGTGCTCCTGAGAATGTAGAAGATGGCTTTTTTTTTCCTTGCCATAAACGTACTCCTTTAAGGAAACAGCCACACTAAAATTTGCACTTACTAGCTCAGAATGTAATCCATACTCAAAGATACAATAAAATGTCTATCATAATATTAATCAATATCCATGCAGAATTTAATATACTACATTTATGCCTTATGAACTTCTCATGAACAGACTTACTGGACACCCTCATTCCAGCTGACTTCACTCTGATGAAGTGAAACCTATGAATCCTCTTACGGTATATAAATCATACCAACATTTTCCAGATATGGAAGAAAACCTGGGTTGCTGAGGACCAAACATATAATTTATACAGAATACCTCACTCTACAAATCAAAGAGCAACTCCTGTGGAGATACTTCTAAATACATCTGACTTACAGTTTAGTGACATTTACAAGGCAAGTTTTCTTGAAAATTCTGTTAATAGTAGATGGACTTTACACTTGTTTTTCAAAAGAACAGACATCAAAAAATATGTAAAAAGGAGGATCTCTTGTAAGCTCTCTCCCCTAAACCAAATATACTTACAGATTCCTTAAAGATATTTAATTGTTGTTGTAGGCTCTGGGCTTTGTCAGCTTCTTTTTTCACCTCACTGAAATTCCATTTCAATTCTGCAAGTTTTAGGCGCAGTGAGCGGCGTTCCACCTCTGCTGTATGAAGTCTTTGTGTAAATTCAAATATTTGCTTCTGCAAGGATGCTATGCTTTTCTGTTAGTAAACAGAAACAAATTCATGTCCCATTATGAAGTGCTGTTTTAGCAACAAAATCAATCACATTTAATACCCAAGCAAATTAGATAAAGCTGTCATCTTGTCCTCCATCTCTAAAAGACATACACGAGTGCAAAAATGTGAACCTGTTTCACCTGCTGTTGGGGGTTACTGAAAATTCAGTTTATAAGGCAGTACCCATTTTCAGATAAGGCCCACAATAAAAGACAGTTTCTGTGAAAAAGAGCTTATGCTTTCATTTTGGTTAAAGGGAAGGTTATCTTTACTGAAAGACAGAACAGTTAGCAGGAGAAAAAAGAAAGAAAAAAAGAAAGAACCTTAACATTTAGTTAAAGCCAAAAGCAAGTTTGTTCTTATAAAGCAAATACAACGTTGACAGAATCTTAAAAGATCTTTTTCTAGGATACATCAAATCTCTTCTTAAAATTCTTTGACAATAAAAAAACATCTACTCACGCTCTAAGGCTTTTGGGTGTTGCAAGTCAACTTCTGATTCTCAGTATAGCTGACTTCAGTGTAACGGACTCAAACAATTTGAAACAAAATTAATAGTACCATGAAGAGAGCTTCACCGTAACATGCTGTGAACCTACTGTTTACATGAAACAGCACTATAAATATCCATACCATTATGGGTAGTCTGTCACACAATCCAGCTTCGAGGGCCTTGGTATTTATTTTATTAAGTCCATGAGCCAGCCTCTCTACCAAGGAGCCTTTCTCCAGGTAAGTAATGCTCCTGCTGCTGTCTAGTGGAACAGCCTCCATTATTACATTCAGCTTGTCCATAAGTTTTGAAAAGGAATTCCTGGCTGCGCTTACAAGTAAGTGTCCAGAAAGCCAGGGCTTTGGATCTTTAAGACACAACAAAAAAGAAAGATCAAGTAGGTTATTAGTTTCAAGGTTTTTTTCAGTGGAAAAAAACAAAACCAACAAATAACATCTTTAAAATACTCAGTTGGAAATTTCCATTAAAGAGTGGAACACTGAGCTCACAGGAACATCTCAGACTTTGAGACAAATTCTCTGTTTAGCAATGAACACTCTACTCCTATCAGTCGTTGGATGGAAGGATAGGATTCTAAAGAATAGGATTTGTTTGTCAAAGAATAATTTTCCAGAAGTTTTTATGTTCTCCTCCAGTACTATACTTTCTTAAGTCTTTCTTGGGTATCCTAATTTTGTAATTCAGAAAACGTGTAAGACTAATGCAAGCAAATGCAAGCCAGGTCAAGTATGTCAGACGTGATAGCACATGGTAAACCACTTTATTGCAATATTTGCAATGCAAATTTCTGAGGATTTCCTGACTCCTCCTCCTTCCCTTCTATAGATGTCTAAATCATTTGCTGTACAAAATTAGTGAAGCTTGGTACCTTAATGCCATACTATTTATATTCTGAGACAAGAGAATATAATTTACCTTATTCCGAGGCAATTAAAATTTTACAGCTACAATTACTTATTTCCCCACAGGATTTTGGTAATCATCCTTCTCATATAATGGACTTAAGGCCCCAGCACACCCAACATGTCCTGCTTACTGCTAGATTCGTCAGTTCTGTAATTAATAATTGTGTTTAATGTTGATAAATAAAATTGTCAGTGCTCCTTCCACTAATTGGTATTCCAGATAACAGTTAATAGGTTTATTTATGCCTTAATAAAAGTCTTGTAATTTAGTTTTCCCTCTGCTAGGCAGGTCTTAATCTGTCATTACTTGTCTTATGATACTATCAGTGTAAAACGACAAGCATGGAAGACCTTATTTACATTCAGTAGTACAGCAGATCTCCTGTTGCTGCAGCGAATTAAAATATTTACTTAAGAATATAATCAGAAAAAAATAACCATAGCTTTTTTAAGTTGAAGAATTTCTTTTTACACTTTGTGAGGATAAAGCCAAAGGTTCAAAACAAACAAAACACAATCGTTGGTATTTTTAGATTACGAATCTCATCATAAAGAATTTATCATTTACACATTCCAGATGAAATTTATCTGTAAGTAAAAAAAAAAACAAAAAACAAAAAACCAAACACAAAACAAAACAAAAAAACCACCCAAAAACAAACAAACAAAAAAAACAAACCAAAAAAACAATACATGATAAAGTAAAATATTATTTTTTCAGAGCCATTCTCCTGCTTGGTTTCAAAATACCACCATTCCAATGATCCCAGTGCTTAACTGGAGTACCACTTTTGAGTACATTCTCTCCATAACCCCAGCTAGTAGTAAATCTTTTCTTCATTTCTAAGATAA
>NW_010539240.1:20859-64114 GCF_000687285.1 Phaethon lepturus | reverse complement strand
CTCTTTCTATTTCTTTAAAGCTAAAAATCTTATCCAGCATTTTTATCTTGCACTTCAAATAATAAAACATCATTTGAAATAAAAAAACCCCACATTATTCCTCTCACACCCAGGACAAACTGCTATTGTAATGCTCTGTCTACGTTGGCCAAGGCTCCTCTCTGTTCCTTCTGTTGGTTCTCTATTACTGATCACATGAAAGATAAGTTACCTTGATCATTTTAACTCTTATCACAGATTATCCAATCCTACCTGTCTTTCTGTTTCAAAGACTCTCTCTTTTCTCCAGTCATGATGCATTCACTAGCTTAAACATTTAGTTAAATTAACCTAAAATTAAAACTAGAACATTTGTACTGCCTTTCATGTAAGGTGACACCAAAACCTCCTAAAAAAACCTCTCCTTTGCCCTGAATTTTGGTGAATATCAAAACAAGGATACTGTCAATGAGCTACTGTTCCTTCATTTTTCTTAGTATTTCCACCTGGTATCTCATTTTACACAAGGTTGTTTGCCTGCCAGAAAACACAATATTTCTCCAGATGTGCAGTATCTAGGATGGCAGCCCCCTTCCCTATGTCTAGAACCTCCAGTTTAAACTATAGGAAAAATATATTAATAATAGTAGTTCAGGCAATTGTGTTGTAGCATTTTGAAATGATAATTCCACTTCATAACCAGGATTCCTGTTATTCAGTACACTTCAGCATCCACAACTTAAGGCACTTTTTTAGGACAGGGAATAGAAAAGCAAATCATCATGTTTGTTTATTTTTATGAAGAGCAGTTTGGAGTAAATACACAGAAATACATTGATGCAAGTTACTGACTGCTTTGAAAGACAAAATGAGGATATAATGCAATTCCACAAGGAACTGTACCTATAATCATTGGAAGAGAATATATGGTTTAAGTATATACTTTTTAAGTACCTGCCCACAAAAGATCAAGGAATTCCAATAAACGCATAAAATTACGAACATTGTGATATGTATAAGGAATTATTAGCACAAATACAGCTATATCACAAAGGGCAATTAAACTTAAACAAATGAAGAAAAAGACAATGAGAAGTTCTAAATCTTACTGTGCTGGCAGATGAAGAAGTAGCTCTTGTTTACTCTGCCTCGTTGAAATAGAACAGTTAGCAGGATGAACTCGGTAGTGCTATACAAGACTAAAATTTTCATGCTAAGCTTCAAAAGCTTTGTGTATGTAACACCTCATGGCATTTGTATTCAAAAAGTTTGACCTTTACTTTCTCTGGTTTAACTCAGTACAGATTCTGTTCAAACCAATCTGCAAAACTAACCTTACAAAAAACCAAACCGAAACAAACCAAACCACCACCCAAAACTTTAATGAACTTGTACTGAAATTGAAGCTAAGATCATTCCAACACATGCTGGAATGAGAACCAAACTAATGAACGGTGTGAAGGGACATGGTTATGAAAGTCAAACCAAAACTACGTTTTTAAAAGTTAAAAGCTCAAGAAACATGCCTCCAATCAGAGTGCACAAGCCCAAAAGTTCCAGTGTTATCTAAGTGATCTGGATTTTCTTTCTTTCAACTGCCTTAAAAACTTCCTCATAACCTAGCCATATTTACAAGTAATTTTTAAGACACTGAACCATTCCATATTGTAGATCCAGACAGCACGTTCTTGTGCCTACTCTCTCCTGTGGTGTGCAGTCTAATCTGGAACAGCCATTATTTCAAGATCAGAAGAGAGTAGATACCTCTCAGATTGCATATTTACATTTAAAAAAAAATTCAAAATCGTTTAATGATAGAATCATAGAATCTTTGGGTTGGAAGGGACCTTTTAAGGTCATCTAGCTCAACCCCCCTGCAATGAGCAGGGACATCTTCAACTAGATCAGGTTGCTCAGAGCCCCGTCTAACCTGACCTGGAATGTTTTCAGGGATGGGGCTTCTGCCACCTCTCCGGGCAACCTGTGCCAGTGTTTCACCACCCCCACTGTGAAAAATTTGTTCCTTGTATCAGGTCTACATCTATCCTCTTTTAGTTTAAAACCATTACCCCTTGTCCTATTGCAACAGGCCCTGCTAAAAAACTCTGTCCCTATCTTTCTTAGAAGCTTTAAGTCCTGGAAGGCTGCAATAAGGTCTCCCCAGAGCCTTCTCTTCTCCAGGCTGAACAACTCCAACTCTCTCAGCCTTTTTTCACAGAAGATGTGTTCCATTCCTCTGATCATCTTCATGGACCTCCTCTGGACTTGCTCCAATAGGTCCATGTTTGGGGGCCCCGGAGCTGATGCAGGTCTCCAGGTGGCGTCTCACCAGAGCAGAGCAGAGGGGCAACATCATTTCCCTCTTCCTGCTTGGCAACACTTCTTGTGATAGAGCTCAGGGTATACAGCTGGCCTTCTAGGCTGCTAGTGCAGCTAGTGTGAAGGTTTAAAACCTATTTGAGATATCACTTAGAGAACATAAAATAATTTCCTAAGTATGCAAGCTTTCTTTCAAATACATTCCTTCAGACACCTATCACTTCAATAATTCCAGAAATTTCATGCCAAAGTTTAAGTTACTTATTTTTTGAACCAAAGGTTCTTAAGAGACTCTTAATCTCATGAGCTATGGAATTCCAATTAATTCACGAGCAGTTAGACCCTGAGGTTCTGTGAAAATTACTTAGAATAGGTATAAGTTATGAAAGAGTCACCAAACTGACTGTGGCCATAATATTCTCAGCATGGCTTTTCCTAATTCTCAAAATCAAAATGAGTTGAGGGCACAGATATCAAGTAAATAGAGTTCACCAGAATTCTTATATACTTAAATACCAGCAAAATATCATGAGATTTAGGGTATTCTAACTAGTCACTTCAGCACATTGATGTTGTTGTAAAAGTTCTCTTGATACTTTTCAATTTGCTGTTCTTTCTCAACACTCTATACACAGGAACACTTGCAGTATAAACCCTGTGAATATTCTGAAATATAGTTCAAACTTCATTTTGTAAGGATATAAATTTAAGTTACTGAAAAGAGGATGATCAAAGAAGAGAGCACCCAAAACTGAAATGAAACACTTCTGATTCAATGGCTGACTTCTGCTACCAGTTTACTGTTCAGGCTTCTGGGAAATGTACCACCTTCTCTCTGTCCTGCTATTTCCCTTTATTCATATAAAATATCCTCCCATTCATGTTCTTTCTTCTTTAAGAGAATTGTTGGGACTTTGAAACTCCCAGGTATTAAAGAACTAAGGATGAGAGTTTGGATGAGAGCGATACAGAGGAACCAAGTGAGATCTTGTATTAGTCCTCACTGCAAAGAGATTGAGGAATAGATTTAACAGCTGCAAATCAAGAAGTGACATATCCAGAGACTGGCACTAAAATTTGCCATAGGCATACTAGAATTCTATGAGGGGAGACTAAGAAAATTAGGGAATCTAGACAAAAATCTAATTAAGCATATACTTAGAGAGGGAACACAGTAAAGTCATAAAATAAAGACTGCTATACATTTTGTAAGTTGAGAGCATTTTATTTCTCTCTCAAAAACCACAAGGTAGCAAGCAAACCAGATGAAATTAGTATCCATTAAACTCAAGTGTATTCCAGATTTGGAAATTCTAGACTCGTATCATATAAAACACAGCAGAATATTATTTCCTTTCAGTCAGCAGCGGTAATGTCACCGGCTGACTATGTGCCAGTTTTAGGGCCTCCACTTAAGAAATACACTGATCAAATAGAAATGACATAGGTATTCTCTATGGAAAAAGATTAGGTTGAGCTTCAGTAAAATAATTCTCAAATATTAGAACAGTGGAACAAGTAACTAGGAAGCTTGTACATATTACTTCACTGGAAGCTTTTAAGAATAGGTTAGCGAAATATCTGTTGGCGTGGTGTAGATATTTTCTTCTATCTCACAACAAAGCAGGCAAAACTGTTTATATGCTTTCTAGAAGCACTCTCCAGCCTTCTGATCCCATGCTTCTATATACCAAAATGATAAAGTATCATACGACCAATTAAAAAAAAATTATTCTGTTCCAACAATACAGCTCTCCAGAGATTTGATCCAGAACAGCTTAGAAGAAATCCTAAAAATGGAAATGATGCAAGAACGCTGATTTTTTTTTTACTCTTCTGCTACAAGAATATACTTTTTAAAATTACCTGTTTTGTTAACAACATCCTGTAATTCAGTGACAGAACTGATTATTGCAGCAAGGAGGTTGGAACTAGTAAACCAGCTGAGTGCTTCACCACAGTGAATTTGTTCCTCTTCACAACCTGTGAAATAGAATTGTAGCTTAGATAAGGTACACTACTGTCTCCAGGTCTTTCAGAAATTGACCAAAAGTATATAAGCCACAAACTAATTCGTCTTTCAGGACAATTCAGTCTGTATTAAATATGCTTCCAGAACTACACAAACAGAAATGTAGATGGATCTAGTCTGGGAAACATTTTTGACACCATTTATTCTTGTAGGAGGAAGCACAAGCTGGTCTGGTAACAGAAAGGGATAGGAAGACTACAATAATCTCTAAAGAAAAATTTTGAATCCTATACTAGTATTTTACCTGAATCAGAAAGCAATTTTTTGCATTTTTAGTAAGAAATAAATACTGGAAGTGATTAATAAAAGAAGAGGAAATATCTTTTAAAAAAATGTTGATGTTCAATCATTTAGGAACACCACAAGATATCTACCACAGAGAAGATGCGGTAGCACCTAATTCTGAAATCCATGACGTAAATGCCAAGGATATCAACAGCATGAGTTCATATGTGTAGTTTTAACTTTTCTTTCAATGCTTAACAGACTAAGCATTTCCTTTTACATTTGTCAAGAAATACAGAAATCACAAATCCAGAAATTGCATTTGTCAAAACGTCATTAGCTTTGTCTGCATACTCTATTAATAACAACATTACTATTTGTTATTCACTAACCATGTAATTTGACATAACACTTATCAAAGAAAAAAAACAATTAGCTTACTTGACAGATTACGCTTGCCTTTGGAGTCTCCTACACAAACTAGAATACTAATGCCTTCCTTGAAGCCATTTACCCAGAAGAGGGAACTAGAAGTCTGGGCTAAAACTTTAAGTCTGTTAGCTGCCAAAACTGCAATCACAGCTCTTCGGAATACACGAATTAGGCCTTTGACTTTTCGTTTCTTCAGTTTTGCTTCATCTTGATTGTCTTCCTCTACATCAGAGAGAGCATGAACTAGGGTCCTAATCTCCTGGTTCACCGATTCATAAATGTTGACCTGATCTTGGAGAAGGTCTCTTTGTGAAGACATAGCACACGATCGGCCATAGAGAGGATACAGGCCCCCTGCCAAGAGTGCACAGGCTGCCAGGAGAGATGAATGCTCCTTCTGAATCTGCATTAACGTATTTTTCACAGAAACATTTTCAAGGGCCAATTTCTCCCGTCTTTTTTCAAGCACATAAATTTCTTCCTTGTTTTTCTCTGCTGTTGCTTGGTATTGCTGGGATAAGATGAGAAAACAAGCAAAATCAGAAGAAATAATAACTAGAATATATATTTTTTAAATAAAATCAATTTCACCTAGACAAAAGATAAAAGAATTTTTATTTTTCAGATTCAAATAACACATTAAAGGAACAAAAATTATTAATAATTACTTTTGAAGTATCTCTCCTAGCAAACAGTTACAGAACCAGATATATGAAAACAAATCAATAGTAGGAGGAAAATTTGCACAATCTTCAACTACAAATGGACTCCAGATTTCTGACGACAATCCACTAGTACTGCAATACCTCACAGAGAGTGCAACAGTACCTGGTGGTCCACAATACAGTTTTATTAGTTGATTTAACAATAAGCAATTACATGATCCAATTTCAGAAAGAGCATTGCTCTCCAAAGCAGAAGAGAAAGTTAGTGTAAGAGAGAGAAAAAAAAGGAGGAAGTCTCTGGAAGATAAACCTAGACAGATTGGCAGCAGCTGGGAAAGGGGAAGTAAAGGTGATCTCTTAATTACTTTGTAATCAACCCCCTACTTATATATTCACAGATTAATTAGGTCTCATACAGAATTGAGTTTTCAAAATAACAGTGTAATACAGGTATTTTTATTTTGACTAATGCCATTACAGATTTTTTTTTTCAACTTGCAGAACATTCCTCCTTTTCCTCTATAGGCCCTGAAATAGGCAAAGAGGGAGATTTGAAACAGTAAACCAGTGTAGCAAAATTAAGACTAAGGTTAGACCACACAGACTGGCTGCTTTTGGTAACATGCAGTTTTTGTACAGGAATCAAGACACTACACTGGGACCTCAGAGACTTGAGACTGGCTTCTGGATGCATGACCTCTGTGATTGGAATAACCTCAATATCCTCAAGGGATGTATTTAAACAGGATCTAGTGGTATAAGGAGATAATAAATTTCAGGCACTGTCCACAAAGGACCCACAAGCTCAAGTTAGAATCATAGAACCATTGAGGTTGGAAAAGACCTCTAAGATCACCAAGTCCAACCATTAACCTAGCACTTCCAAGTCCACCACTAAATCACATCCCTAAGCACCACATCTACACATTTTTTAAATACCTCCATGGACAGTGACTCCACCACCTCCCTGGGCAGCCTGCTCCAATGCTAAGCAACTCTTTCAGTGAAGAAATGTTTCCTAATATCCAATCTAAACCTCCCCTGGTGCAACTTGAGGCCATTTCCTCTCGTCCTATCACTAGTTGCTTGGGAGAAGAGACCAACACCCACCTCACTACAACCCCCTTTCAGGTAGTTGTAGAGAGTGATGAGGTCTCCCCTCAGCCTCCTCTTCTCCAGACTGAACAACCCCAGTTCCCTCAGCTGCTCTTCATAAGACTTGTGCTCTAGACTGAGTTAAATGCTTACACTGCAGTTACCATACATGGACACAAAAAGGCAAACATAAATGCAATGACAAATGCATATGATGAAGAAAGGAGGATTATGCTAAGCTTCAGCTACCTCTCTTAGAGCTATAAGCAATTTTGTTAAAAATGGGGAGAGGTTATTCCTGTTAGCAGTGTCCAAAAGAGAAGTAAAATGGTGTCATCCAGCCACATTCCCATATGTGCTATTTGGTACAGGTCCCAAGCACGTGGTGAGGTAATTTCTTCTCCCTCCTCCATTGTGCAAGCACAACACAGTGAAAAAAATACATAGCTATCCCTAGAATGGAAATAAAAGATTCCATGCTTCTAAAGAGATGCACCCTAGTCAGTTAAGAATGTCTTCGACCAAATAAGTTTGGGGTTTTTTTTTGGAAGAGGAAGAATTTGTAACGTTATTAAAATATTCCCATGATACAAAAATAGAGTAGGTAACTAAAAGATTTAATTACAAAACACAATTTACAGGCTTCATATATCACTTTACTACTATAAAATTAAGTATGAGCATGTACAATACTTTCAATGCTACTGCATTATTTACAGTGTTTGATTTTTATAAAAAAAGACCCTGATAGCCTGACTGAAAGGAACTGAAAAGGTAAGCTGAATTTAGAAAACAACTTATGGTTTCTGGCCATCACAGGTGAAAGGCCAATATCTGAGTAAACAAAGTGTGATCCCCACAGGGCTGCTGGGCAGCAATACTAAATATTCAGTGCTCTGGCTAATTACAGCTTATTTTTCAAAAAAGCTTAGTGGTTTTATGCTTATGGTTGTATGGTAATATGCAAAAGTGAACAAGACAATCTCTGACTACAGAAATGTAAAAGTTTTCTAAGAAAATACACGTTCTTGGTTTTACTGGCTATAATTGCTTTTGTCTTACCCTACACTGTTTTTAGTGTTTTCTTCAAAGCTTAGAAGCACCGTTTTTGAAAGGGACATAGAATTCTCTTCCTAAACATTGACAAGCTGGCTTCCTTCAGTTTGAGCTTTGAGGGACACCTCACTGAGTTGCAGAGCTTAGTGGATTCCAAGAATGCTGAACAAAAAATTAGGTGCTACTAGCAATATTATTTTATCCTACTTCTTATTGGGTCCTTACCCTTTATTCTGGCATGAAAACAGAAGTGGAAACTAGAAATATAATGACACTATGACTTCAAAAGGTTTTCCTGTATTTCAGCTGTTCTGTTTTTCTAAATATATACACCTATACATCTAAATAAACAGCATTAACATTGCTGTCTTGTATTTCTTTTCTATGTTTTAAAGTATATGAGCCAGACACATCTATCAAAGAGACCCAGTGGGTCAGGAACAGTATAGTTACGCATACGTCTCTTCCTTTTGCATTGATTGCACTGACTTTTGATACAACTGCAAGATACCACAGCCTTCAGCTAATTCACCTGCCTTGCTGCAAAAGCAAAGCTTCCAAACAACAAAAAAAGCCAATGAAAGAAAAAACATTTTTTTCTCCCTAGAGGACTTTTTCCCTTTCCTATTTAGCAAACCTTTTATTTTTCTGTTGAAATTAACATTTTTCAAGTAGTTACAGGATTTTTCTCTTACAACATGTTTTTGCATATCAGAACAAAACCCTTCTATTTTAAGCAGTCACCACAAAAAATGGGGACAGATTAATACATGTCTACATAATAAGCAAACAACAACTGATAGTTAAAATTCAGAGGACATTTCCTATGAGACTGTGCACAATCTGAATAAATAATCCGTGTGAGGGTACAGAACAGACATAGTAGCATTTTCAAAATGGCACACTATCAAATCAAGAGGACTGCACTCTTGCTACAAAAGACAAGGAAAAAGGATATGCATTTTAAGCTCCATTGACTCTCAACATAGAGACCACAGACAAAGAAGAGTGTTATCTATAGAGTGCCTTGTTTATTGCTGATCTGTGATAAGGCCACTCTGGGAATTTCTGCACTACAGAAAAACAGTGAAACTGCTTTCTGATTACACCATCCATCTGACCTACAGTAACAGCTGTGAAGTAGTGCCTATTAACATCCATAGATCCCATCTTGGAGTCAGGGATCCTGAACAGTACTGTCTGGGGACAAAAGCAGTGGCAGGTGTCATTGCTACTAAAGCCTCCAGATTTTGCGGTGTTACATTCTAATCATAAGGAGACCAATTCTTGAAAAGCCCTAACCTTCTACTGCAGTTCTAAGAAACCAAAATAATAATTTCCAAGATACATTAGTCATATTGCTGTGCAGTCAGAGCTCTCAGTTAACTCCTGAGAGTCTGAATCGACAGTCTTCAGCTTGCTTTCACACACGTACCAACAACTGGGAAAATGAAAGAAGTCTCAACCCAGGAGCTCTGAGGCAAAGTGTCTAGAAGGTAGCATGGACCACTGGTTAAAGGCAAAGTTACAAACAAAAGGATGTACCATTAGCTTGCTGCAGGACAGCAAAAATCACTCATCTTTGCTTTCCAGAAAGGAACTGACATCTACAAGGGCTTAGTTCATTAAACTGCTTGTAATTAACACTCAGATCTTCAGATAGAAAATACAGCAAATTGCTACAGTTTCCTTGTAGTGACAGAATAAATGTCCTAGAGTGATGAGACCGACAGTTCTACAATAAAATACAGAATACTGGCAAATTATATTCTACTTACATTGAATATATGTTTTCTCTAAAATTTAATTAATAAAGCCTGTTAAAATAATTGAAGTATTGCATTATGTATCTTTATGTAAACACTGACACTCAGTAATATCTGGAAGATCCTTTGAACACATTCCATAACTTGTGGCACATTTTTCCTTGTTCCCTATGGAAATAAGGCTACAACATTAGTCTGTCTGCACACCTCTGATCCAACAGAGCAGTGATCTTGCAGACACATATGGCTAACAGTCTCAAAATGCAGTATGTAAATGACAGTTAAGTCTTAGAAAAAACAAGCAATCAGAATTAGGACAGCCCTAACAGCAGACATCCGCAGACCCTATGGATCCCATTAAGGGAAAGGTTTAATCTGGTATTTGCAGGTCCAAAGTCAGTCACAATTAGAAATCCAGAAAAAATTAGACTGTCTTCTTCCTAGATTGACACTGAATGGCAAGAAAGGCAAATATAAGATGGAAAAAGGTAAGATGAAGTTTTGCTGAATTATCTAAACATATACAGACATTGCACTGCTTAGATTGCAACACTACCAGCTTGTACTCCAACAGTACATAACCTGTGTTAGAAAACATGTCCAGATGTTTCTAATAGAAAGTATTTCCCTTTTAGAAAGCCAGTAGTCCTGTACAGCAAGCTGACAGATAAAAGCCTTTTCCATAAGAAATACCTAATGCACCCTCCACAGAAGAAAGCCGTGTTATGCTCTACTTGCTGTCTACACAGTTCAGCTGAGAAGACTGACAGGTTCAGCCCCATCCCAAAGAACGGTGCAGTACTGCACAGCACCAATTCTCCACAATACACCAGCGTTCTGAAAGAGATGACTGACATTTTTTGTGTGTAGCATCCATGGAGGTAGAAATCTAAATTGCATAACTCTTTCCTTCTTTAGGAAGGAAAAATTAAAATTAAACTTCCTCATTTCATCACTCTCTTTGTTGGCAATGATTTCTTAAGATGAAATTGCAGAATGTTCAGGGAACTTAATATAAGTCTGGAGGCCACTTACTCCACTCATAGGGATGTTTTAGCATTGCCAATACCCAATGTGAAATGTAAATATCAAGCAAAAAACATATACAAGATTTTAACTCATTCCCAAGAAATTACCATAAATTTCTCTGTCTAAAGAATACTTCATAAATACATTTTTAAGACTGTAAAGACTTCCAAGCCCAAAATCTGACTCAAATACAGCATTCTTCTGATGAAGTAAGTTTCAGATGGCAGTCACAAATATCAAGGCATATCTTATTTCCTGTATTTCATAACACTTAACTGAAACATGTAAAGGAATATGGCTGTGAAGACAATGAATTGTGGTTGTAGAATTAACAGTGAAAATTTTAGATTGCAAATAACTGTTATAACAATCAGTGATGACAGTTTTACACTCTTGAACCACTGCTCCCTGTAGTATCTGTATAACCAAGTCCTTTAATACTGTTGAAATCTACCACTGTAACTGTTAGTTGATTCTTATGGGCAGAATGTATATACCTAAATTTATCCCCAGATGACACCACATTACTGTTACTCTGCAGAGTCTTTGCAAAGCATGACACTGAAAAAGTAACTACTACCCTACATAATTCTTAAAATAAGCCATTTCAATCTTAGAGCTTTAGCATTCTCAAAAAAAAAAAAAAAATCACTAGCAACTGCTAGACCAAATTAAACGATTCATTTCTGGAATGTTTTAACAAAATAATTTATTTCTTATTATCAGTAAAGTTAATACTAGTACATTGTTGGGGTTTTTTTTCATTTTAAAGACACTCTACAATTGCCAAACAACCTTAAATTGGTTAGGAGCTTAAACCACTGAAATAATGAATTAAATATTTACAAGAAAAAAAATATAATTGGAAGTTCACAGCACCATACCTGTGCCCTTGCATGAACTTCCCCAAGGAGACCCGAGTACTGCTGTTCCAGATACTTTTTTTGTTTCTGCCAGCAGCTTTCCTGGGCTTTCATTTGTTCAGCCATTTTGCTAAAAGCATCTTCCTGGCTCTGTTGAAGCTCCTTCATAGTATCGGATTTGTTCTTACAAACATATTCTAGGTGATATATCTGTGTGACAAGCATTTAAAAAGAAATTCTTTTACCTTTCAAAACACCTTTTTACTTTAATTGTACATATTAATATAAGCACAGACATATTTGTTAAAACTAAGTAACAGCCTTTCAAAACAGATTACTTCCTTGAATCTTGCAACAAAACTGAGACATATTTTGGAATAATGAATTTCCCTTGGGTTCAGGTTCACCATCCTTATACCACCTTGCAGATATCTGTTACCTTTTTTGTTGGAAACCTGAACTGGACACTTCCTGTATTTTTTTGAAACGAGTGCATTAAATCTTGTGCCACTACATTAGTAATCCGAGTATACCAGTCCTTTAGCAGTTTGCAAGGACTGCAAGTAATAATGAAAAAACAGCCCTTAATTTTATTTTTTGTTTTATTGGAAAGCCAAGACATTCCATATATTATTAAGTATTAAAATAATTTCAGGAAATTTTAGTATACAGAATGGTTTTCTCGCAAGCAGCTCATTAGCTTATGATGTGTTTTCAACAAGCATGAAAAGATTCACTCTGTCATTCAACTTTGCAGCTCTTGTGCAAACTAAATGGAGGACTGAATCAAGCTAACGATGACTGCTAAATACACATGCCTACACTTTGTTACTAGAGAATATCAGAAAGATACCTGCCAAATAGATCACACCGAACTGCAGGAGAAAAATTTTGTTCTCAGAAAGCAGGTACAGCACAGGTAACAATACTGTCCCAAACCCCTGAAAAGCTGGTAAGTACATGAAAAGTGCCCTAGAGAGATTACAATCAATCTCAATAACCATACTAAATTAAAAAGCAAGAAACAATAAGACACAACACCCCCAAACACTGCCAACAATGTTCACTCCCTTCCCTTCCATGCCCTTTCCTCCTCTACTTCAAAAGGAAAACAGAAATGTACATCCAATCTGCATAATCCAGAATTTATTTCATACTATCCATCTTTAGTAATTTCCATTGACTGCTAGGGTATTTACTAAATGATGGGCAGAGTGAAAACAATTCACTGTAACCAGCCCTGTCCCTTACTCAGGCCAGAGGAGTGGTCACAATTCCAGCAGATGAGAAACATCTGAAAGAGCTTTTCCCTCCCTGTGCCTCAAGAACATAATGTCAAGGCAGCCAAGATCCGGAGTCTCTCTATTGGACTGCAGGACTGGCCTGATTAATGCAGCCAGAACATGAACTGAGATCCTGAAGAGCGAGAAATACTAGTCTGTGGAGCCAGTTTAAGTTATTTAAAAAGAGATCTTTTCTTTCCCAAAAATGAAGGGATTTCTGGGGAGAAAGGCCATGTAAGCTTATTCACATTACAATCATTCAGAAAAGAACAGCTTCTCCCTTAAACAAATATTAACATGTTTTATAAAAATAAGTATTTTCTATTATATTTCTCAATCCAAATTTCATAATCCAAAAGATAAACAAAAAAACCCTCACATTTATGTTTTCAGATAGTACCTCTGAATCATAAACAAATAATTTAAAGATGATGTTCCTGGTGTAAATGCATTTTGTTTCTGTTTTATGCTAAAATAAAGACTTGCTTTATTAGTGTAAATGACTAAGTTCTTTGAATTGCTTCATCAGTAAGATTAATTTATTTTCTTTTAATTAGGTCCCTGTGGCTAATATTGGCTAGTACTATTAGCATGTCCTGCACAGAAAGTGGAGCTTAGAGACTTCATACAGACTTCAGTCACATTTACATGCCCACAGCAATGGCATCAAACTGAGTTGTAGACAAGCCATAATTAATGGTATTGAATTATTAACGTCCAAATTCTTTTTGAAATAAGATGAATGTCAGTCCTTTTTAATGATACTGTGATGTGGACAAATGTCACTGAATTTAATAGAGGTATTTGGTGCCTAAGGACACTTACCTTCTCATTAGCCCTGTTGAGGTCTAAGATCAGGACATCAACATTCTCCTGCAAGACTGCACAAAGCTCAGACCAAGAGAATCTGTCTAGGATGCCTTCTGGTTGTTTTATAAGCACACAGCCTGCTACCAAACGCTGGTATAAGCTATGGAGGAAGGTTAGCTTCTCCTGAGACAAAAAGAAAAATTAACTGTTGTATCTGAACAGTGTTAAAATCCGAAGAGATGCATCATATGTGTAGTAATGTGAGCTGCACACACCTGAAAAAAAACCCGCAAAACTCATTCTCAAACCTTTTCAAAAGCAGTATTTTTAATATTTTCAGTCATACATAATAAAGTCAGAGTAAGACAACACTTTTTAGAAAATTTGTGTAATATATAGTATATAAACAAAGAAAACCCAGTCCTGCAGTGGTCACAACCATGACCTGATACAGATAAAAATTTCCATGCTATTAATAGATGCAATTTAATAATTCATGTTAACACTTTTAGGTACATTCAAACTACATCCACTTCCAATATCTGCATAGTACACAGAAAATTATCTTGATTGGCTTGGCAGCACAACAGACTGCTTATACGACTATCACTCTAAAGTCTTTTAAAAATTTGTTTGTGTGGATTATGTATGATTAAACAGGTAGACAAAATAGTGTTAAAGCTTCATCAGTTAAATTCCACAAGCCGTGCCTCAACCCTTTACACTGATTTTAGTCGGCAGTATAATAGTTGATGCAAGTTATAAACTGTAGCAACAATAGCATGCAACAGAAATTCCAGCCTTCGTCCTTGTCAGTACATATATGCAACTTAGCAACTTCCATTAAGACAACAATAGAAAGCTCTATCTCAAAAGCCACAAGAAATAAAGCCTTTATTCAAAGTCCGTAAACCATTGTAAACGTTCTCATTAGGAGAACCAAGACCCCAGGGGTCTTCCATAACGCTTCACATCAAGAAAATGTGGATGACTGAGATGGGTCTACTTTTTTTCTGAGCCTTTTCCATTATACTTAGGTGTATTTTCTCACAATTATTTCGTGGTATTTTAGGCAATAAAAAATTGTAGTTTAGTTTAACTTTGTTTCTAGCAGATCCCCTAATTCCCCAAGGAAAACCTGGTGTGCCACCATCATTACATTGTTGCTGGAGCTGGGATAAGCCAAGGATGATAATTATCCATTTGGCATGAAAAAAGGGATCCCAAGACCCAAAATCAATTTACACATGTCGAATGCAACCACAGTGTTACAGACATGCTGACTTTACAATATAGCCAGGCTTCTAGTTTCCTTCACTTTAATCATTATCTGATGCGTATAGCAAGTCCAGCTGCTTCATGTGGACACTATTTAAATACCAGACTGCAAAGGAGGTGGAAAGAATGTTTCCTTTTTACTCAGTTGGCATCCATGTTCAAATTTGTGGAAGTAATGAGCTCAATATGCACGACTGTCACAAGAACATCATTGCTATTGCTAGTACAGAATTACTTTATTGAGGGTGGAAAAATTAACAAAATTAACATCTGTAAACAAATATAAGGAGATAATAATTCCGAAATAAGACTTTGTTAAGCAATTTGACATATAACACACCACAATGACCTAACAGGTCACAAATAAGAATTCCTAGGTTTTGTGGCATGCAGGGAAAACTACCTCAATTTTTCATCTATCAATTGCCATGTCAATCAGTAATTAACAACACATTACGATGATACTATTGTATGTTCCAACAAATTTTATTAACTTCCAATTTGAAAGAAAGAAATAATTGTTTGTCAGGCATAGCTCTTTCAATAAACTCAGTTGTTCAAAAATTCAAAATACTGGGAGAGTTAAGCTATTAGTTCTGATAGAGAAGAAAGAGAACCAATTTGTCCTGAGATCTTGTAGATATTAAATACATATTTCAAAATATGTATCTTAAAATCATATTTTGGGGATAAATCTGTTAAGACTAAGAGTAAAAATCTGATGTATGTAAATTTGTAAAGTTGAGATTAAATAAAGACTCTTTTTGACAGTCATCTTTTCTCTGGTAATACCTCCACATCCTTCTGGTAAGCCCTGGTAAGCTTCTGGATTTCATTTTCAAATTCTGTGGCACGTACTTTCTCCTTCTCCCAGCATTGCCGCATATTCTGTAGTTCCACTTTTAAAGTTCCTATTAAAGTCTCTCTCTCTGCACACTTAGTGTGCAGATGATTTAACTCTTTATTGGCATCAGCCAGGTTATCCTGAGCTTCCTGCAGAACAGAGACATGGAACAGAAAGGCTGGTAAGAATTTTACTCTATAAAATGTTACCTTAGTCCAGTGCTCAGCATTTGAAAAAGTAAACAGTCATATAGCCACGTGTTCAGAATACTCCAGGCTAAGTTGACTGTATCTTGTCAATAACAGAATTTCAAAATTGATAATAGTTCTTCTCCACAGTTTGTAACTAGATGGCATCAGAAATTCATCTTTGAGAGTTAAAAGCTTCATGATGCAGTGACCTTCGGAATCCCCTTTACCCCCACAACTGGGGTAAAGAGCAGAATGCATGTATGCAAGTTATCCTCTGCAGAGTGGAGAGCTCTCAAAGCTAGTGAAAAGATGTCTTATTTTCCTAAGTATATCTCTGATCCATGACTGCTGAGTTGGTAGGCAACACAGACAGCTGTTGTTACCCACTGTATTCTTCATCTGCATAATAAAAAAAAGTGAGAACTCTCTTTGGAGGTTTGACCATGGGAAGCAACTAATAATCAGACATGGTCATAAATACAATCATTATGTTTCAAGTACCAAATCTCACAAGGTAAACAAAGAACTTAATACACTACCCCTTCAACCAAAAGATTGCTGAGATGGAGTGGACAGATACCCATGCTTTTCTCTCTTACAAGCACTGGACTTCCAGCACTGCTAAGTTTGCTAAAAGTCAAACTGAAAGCATTGTTTGCTTTTCATAGAATCATAGCGGCTTATATAGGAAATATAATAGGAAAGATACTCCAAAATTCATCAGACAATGACAACTTTTATTCTTCTTAATGAAAATATTAAAATATTAAAGCAATGTTATATTTATAACACAAATGTTTTCAGACTGGGTCTAGTTTTCACTCATATATACAATTTTATTACCAAAAATTTAAAGAGATCAGAAACTGGTGTACTGAATAAAAACCAGCACCATCCATGTGTAGCAAACACAGTTTTTGCATGAAGAATACCAGTATCTGTTGCAATGGGTTGCAGAATTTTTAGGTGCCTTACAAAGGTGCTGCAACAGAAGCACAAGTCTTAAGTCTTCTGAACATAAATTAGTAAAGACAGTTCAGATCAGATGACAGGACATCGTGCACTAGTATCAACTAATATGAAGATTCAATGACTGTTGCAGAAGCTATCTGTGACTAAACTCAAATGATAAAGCAGCATATCCCCAGAAAAACAATCTAAGAAACACTGGGAGTAGAGACATCCTATTTTGGCAGTAATATAATACACTGCCAGTTGGGAGATTAAGTTTAACCATGACCTCAGGACTTCCTCACTCCCTTGGCCACTGATGTAACCAGACAGGACATTACAAAAGTGGTATGTCAGACAAAAACAGACCAAAAAAAATTGCTTTTCAGAAACAAAAGAAAAGAGTTCTCAAGTGTTTTTATCAGTTCCCAGGTAGATTTTACTCTAAGAAATTTTGGGCTGCACATTGTACAACTGTGAACGATAACCTGATGCTTCATACATGCATTAACTTGTCTGATAAACACAAACAAACAAAAAAAAAATTAACACAGGAAAGACTTCTTTAATAACATGTACTTTCATATGAACAGACGTAATTAAATTATCTTCTCCTTTTCTTGAGTAAAAAAGTTAAAAGACAAAAAATTACTGATACTGATTTCAATATAAAACAATACTTTGCAAATTGATCAACCGCTTTCAAATTATTTCAGAAGTGCAATCATTGAAAAGATCAGGTGGTAACCAGAAGAAAGCAGCATGGCTTAACACAAGCTTGCAAGGTAAACTAGTGTCCTCAGAAGAATATAATGATACAGAGATTTATGTGGATAAAAAAAAAAAGATACCTTAAATCCAGAAAGATATTTTTTTCAGAACTTTCAAATTTTATGTTAAGTTCATGAAACCATACCTTAAAATCTTGACTTAAAGCACACATTTTCTCTTTGGATATCTCAAGTTCTTTTGTCATCTTTTCACACAAAGCCTTCTTTTTCCCAAGCTGTGAAAAATATGAGGTCAAACAGGCTTTTTACAGAAAGGCTACATAATCACTTGAATATAAAGGAAGAATTTTGTATATAAATGAAAAAAAAAATGGTTTTTTGATTCCTTTGACAATATTTATACTCCACACAATCTAAATATGCTATTACAAAAGCACTAAATAACTCTTTTATAATGATTTAAGATAAGTAGCAGTGCTAGAATCCCGAACCGAGTCCAGTATTAACTTTCCCATTAACTCTCAAAATATCTGACAAAAACACAGACTTTGAAAAGTATTTGAAAATGTAATATACTCAGATTACAATCTGAGGAGTGGTTTGAGAAAACAAGTTTTCAAAGTCAGTGGCCATTTGCAGAAATCGTCCAGCTACGAGTGTGGTCTCTACGTTTTACTGAGTGCTGGATAATACTCACATACCTGTAAGAAGCAGCAATGTTCCCCAGAGGCATGACAACTACTGAACTGTTTATAGTGTTACAAGCAACCACCTTAGAGGTAGCTCATGACCATAATATGTACTAGCTTCACCTTCCACTTCAAAAAAAGTTAACAACACATCACTATAATCTGTATCTATAACCTGATGATAAGGTTAGCAATACAAATGTCTGAAAGAAAGCATCGAACAGAGATATATTATAGTGCAGGTTACTGATGGTACTTGAGCATTAAGGAGCAACGTAGAGTAAATCCCACTTACAAAATCTACAAATTACTTTGGAAATTGTTATTTTTGTTTGATCTCAAATCAGGAGACCTGGCAGAACCCTTAGAAATAACTTCAGTAAATTACAAAATCCTACTGGAATATTTCCAGTCTTTTTGTTGGTTTACTAGCCTTCTCTCTCTCACCAAACATATTCTAGCCTCTGCACTATACAGAAAGTCAAAAGCTTGTTATCTGTCAAAAAGAAAATACTTATACACCTTTCAGTCACACAAATGAACTAGATCATTTAATCTAATGTTTAACACAGTAAGTTAAAGGTGACACATGACAAGTTTACCAGCATATTTCACAGGTGTACACAGATATGAGTAACTCCATTGATATGTGGGATCTTGTCGAAAATCTTTCTATAAAAAGAACCACTACATAATTACTCAAAACTAAACACTTACTGCTGTGTATTAAAACATCCTGTTTTTATTGCACAGTGCCCTTCATATTCCCTTTGTGCATTATTGTATTATTAAAAAGTTTTATTACTAATCATATCTAATATATAAAAAGCCAAAAGCAGCATTATCTATGGGGGTGGGTGTAATCAAGAAGGACAGAGCACTGCCCTTTCTGTGCACCATGAAGGTGCTCAGTGATCTCCGGCTCCATATGACAACTTCAGGGTCAGTCACATGCAGTCCTACTGGGAAGTCTTGTGGCAGGTCATCAGTTGGTCCTGCTCTGCTTGCGATTTATTTTCCTTGACAGTTCATTCTTCTTTCTGTCAGAATACTCTCTTTGCTTTCTTAGCAGCCACCCCCTTGGTCTCCCCACTGCTGTCTCTGGCACAGTTTCACAACAAAGCACATCACTAAGCCAAAGCCTGCTGAGTCGACTTTTCAACTGTGCTGCCTATCACGTGACATTCCTCCTCCCAAATAACAATTCGCTGTGGGTAATATGTTCCTAGTTACTCTGCAGCTTCCAGACTTAGGTCTCAGAAGAGTTTCATAATGACTATACACATCGGTTCTCTTATCTCACCGGGAGAGACCTAACAGTGCTTGCTGTTTACAAAAGTATAATTGTTTCCATGGTCACTTATTTTTGCGCCTGTTGAACAAACTCAAAGCTCTTGCGGGAGACCATTCTTTTCCCAATAAAAGGGGCAAAGCCGATGGACTTTTCTTCTGTTTTTTGTCTTTTTTTTTTTTTTTTAAACGTTATGACTGACTAGCTAGACTATGCATTTGTCAAAACAAAAGACAAAACCTAGAAATGAAAAAACAGGACTGGCATTTTTACGATCTTATCACATCTTGCCTTTCTGTATATGCCAGTTTTATCCAAAGATAAGCTAATTACAAGTTTGTACAGAAAGCTTTAACAGTGCAGTTAACTTCTCTCTACAGCCTTTATAGCCGCAAATTCATAAAACATTTACACCCAAGATAATTAATTTGATCACATTAGCAATAAAAATGAGAAAATAAATGCAAGACTGTGACTCTTCAGTCAGTGAACTAATAGGCCAGTACAAATGGAATGGAAAAAAAATTTTTTTTCAAGTGTAAGACTTCCAAAATTGAAATATTTCCATTACTGTTTTAGATAAAGTATTGTCACAGTCCGATTTTACTTGAAAAGACCTCAAAATAGCACCACCAGACTTAATCATAAAAACACTTATCTCAGAAAATTATGTCTCTTTTTAAACGTACATGGGCATGCACATTTACATAACTGATACCAATGACTGTGAAGGCTCAAGTGTTGTATATTTTAGGAATATTGCAGTATACACTCCCCAATTTGTAAATCATCATCTCTTAACTGAAATCCTAGATACAAATGGTTCATTTTCTTGAATGTTTATTGAAAATAATAACCCTAATAGGTTTAATAAAAAACAAAACAAAACAAAATAAACTAAAAAGAAAAAAAAGAAAAAAACCTCTTCTCTCTGTCCCCTGAAATGTAAATGAAACTTCACTGTAGGGCAAGCTTAGAGAAATAGTAGTGACAGAGGTTGTTTCTTTGGGTATATGTGAAGCTGTCAACTCAACATTCCCAGTCTTCTGACCTTTTTTACAAGCAAAGCGTATGTACTGCTGCAGGCTGAAGGCGATACATATGGAGCCAAACAGTGCAAGAGTTACCTCATTAGACATATCTTCCAGCTTGTTCTGGTAAGCTGTCAAGGTACACCTCAAAGTCTCAAGGACAGAAAGGCTTGGAGGTTTATCTTTGTCCTTACAAGTGCCTGAAGAAAAATACAGAATGAAAATTATGCATTAAAGCCACACCGAAAAAACTACTCACCCTGGATGAGAGGTATTGAAATTAGTTAGGGCTTCAGTGACAATACAAAACACAGAACAGCAGCCTTGTTTGCCACAAGAGATGCAGCTGAATAGCCATACTTTCAAAGCAAATACAGCTGAAAGACATTTGTATAAAAGCTTTAATACAAGATACAGAACTGTAAATTCTGGATTACATTTCTACCTAATGTATTTGGTATGCAGTCTTGCGTATAATTTCTACTGTGGTCAAGTCTGTGTCATTCAGTCAGACAGCCAACTTTAAAACCGCACAATAACACGCTTTGAAAAACATGTTGCTTGAAAGTTAAGTATGTTACACTTTTCCTGACATTATTTTGCTGTTGTGACTAAGCATGCATATTATAACGGAGTACTTAATTTACTCAAAGCTTTACCGAGCCAAAGATCACATGACTATGTTATGCTTGGAGAGGTCTTAAAAACCTTTTAAATGATCTTGAATTTCATTCCAAAGGAAATAATAAAAAAAATTTATTATCTGTCTGCAGAGTCCTACATAACGTTTCAATTATAAAACTTAAAGCTGATATATCCATTATATACACACTACACTTATTTATTAAACCTTTAGACGGAGACCTCTGATCTGGTTGCCTTAATTAGGGACATATGAACAAGTTTGAGCATTCCAAAGCCCATAGTACAATGTGCTAAGAAAGCAAAACAACCCTGTATTGATCAAGAGGTCACAAGATGTCAGCTGATATTAAATTTCTGAGAAGAAACTATTAATTTTTTTCTGGTGTTACAGCCAAATACCAGGTTATTGACAGATTCTTCTTCTCAGCATTATTTATATTAGTATACAGCATTTATAAATTTATTTTTTAACAAATGATAGTATCATCTTTTTCATGAGTCTTAACATGTTCTATAAGCAAAACTAACTTTACCAATGCTGACAGCATCTTATTTTGCAAAAGAAGTGAAAATATCTGTGACATTTGAACTTCAGAAAGGCTAAACAATCATACTCCCAGCAGAAAATTGAACAATGATACAGGTGTTTATCACTTCTGAAAGGTCAGTGTCACCAAGCAACTTACATAGGGTGGCTCATAAAGTCAAATAACATACTAAATTCTAAGACTTTTCTTTGGCTCTCTATAAAACTTTGTCAGCTAGAGGAGGAGCGCTTACAGACCTTCAGGTTGGGGTTTTTTTGAGAATCTTATGGTTAGTGTTATCTAATAAGCATGATATTCTACTCAAAGCATTATATAGAAATGGTAATTTGTCCTGTAGGGTATACATAATGCACCAATAGTAGTGAAAAACTTAACACATATGCACAAGTCAGAAAGTATGGCCAACAGCTACTCTGAAAATTTTTTCAGTTAATTAGCCTCTTCTCTCCCAACCCTTTGATAACACCAGAAAGCACAGAGTACTATTGAAAGTGGACACTAACTTTTCACTTTGGCTTGCCAGTCAACTGTTACTTTTAAAGTCACACCTAGTCAAACCAATGCAGGTTAGCAAGATCACTTTCAGTAATAGGAGCAAGATGTGCTCTACAGCATGCAAGTGAATTTAGAAAGAACACACTTCCCAGTGACAGACTTCTGCTCTGTCCTCTCAGTCACTCCAGTGGATACCTATTTACCAGTTTCTAAAGGTCTACAGAGTCAGGGAAAAGGCAAAATCTTCTTAATGACACTACAGTGCTCTTAACCAAACCTCTGAGTCCTACAGATGTCCCAAATAGCAACATTACACTTAGAATCAACTTAAGAATTTATAAAACCTGACTTTTTGTGAGAAGCTTAGACTTCACATTTAAGAAAGAGTCTAGTGACACCTTACTACCATTTTTATCACTTAACCACAGCTATATTTAAGAATACACAGAGCTCCAGTCCTGCCTTCTCAATTACAAGAGTGACTTCTCACTACTAGCCATTGTAGGAACATTTTGCAGTGATCCTGTTGCACAGAAAAAAGAAAGTACTATTATTCTATACTTCCAGCTCTAGAGAAGTTGTAACTCACAATTTTCATTCAGTTTAAAATAATACCTATTAAGTCAATCTAGGGGTTCTCTACCATTCCGTATTTTTTTTATCAAGCTGTCTAAATAATGTATCTTCATTTATAAAGTCCCAACCTGCAATGCTGTCACTGAAATATGCCTCTGAACTATCTTAATTTACATCATGTTTGCCAAAACCAGACTTTTGCCAGTAAACTTTCCATGCTGGCACTCCTTTCCTTTGCTGCAACCCTATTTTCTAGGCAGCCCAGTCTGCCAACAGAAATACCAGATTCCACCTTCCTGCACTAGCTGAAAACAAGCCTATGGCTTTAATACCGGCCAAATGTTGTCTGTCTTCACAGAAATATGCAGAAGACATACAATATAATCCAAACGGAACTCCCTTGCTAGAGAGGCCCTACTTCAGCAATGAGGGGGGAAAAAAAAAAAAATACTTGAAGCATTTGCCCAGTATCACCTAAGAGTTTTGTGGAAGAACTTTGGGAAAATGCCAGGCTCAATAGGAGTCTGACAGGAGGTATACAACTGAGTAAACTCTCAAACCTGCTGCTTCAGAATTTCTACTAAGAGTACTGGGCCTGGCTAAGATATAGTTGATTTTCTTCCTAGCAGCTCATACAGTGCTGTGTTTTAGACTTTTGAGCAAAATGGTACTGGTAGCCAGCGTTAAATGGTGACACTAACTTAAAGCAGCTTAGCTTAAAGTCTTACCACTTTATATGCAGTTCACTTTTTTTTCAGATTAATACAACCATAATTTTTTTTCCTGAAATGAAGACAAACTTTCCTGAGCATAAACTTTCTTGCTGAATTAACTGCAAAATATGATAAACGGAACAGGGACAAACTGAAATCATGCAAATTGCCCAATAAGAGTAACAAAGCTGTGGAAAATTTATGAAGGTCACTTGAAAAGGAGAAGATGTGGCATTATGGTTGTTATTTTGGATGTATAAAGAAAAAAAAAATTAAAAATACTTCAGTTTTTAATCTTAAAAATATAAAGTCTTTTCTTCTTTTTCCTGTATAGCCCAATAATCATAGCTCAAACAGCACTTATGTGAGGAGGCTGGGACTTTACTCTTGACAGATTTTTAAGTGGATCTCTCAATCACTTGAGTTGAAGGTTAAAAACAAAAACAAGAGAGAAAGACTACCCAGCTGGCTGTGGCTCATGTAGCCCCACATCTGCTAATTAAACTACAAAGATTTATTTAAGATTCTTACTTTTATTGGCACCTAGGCATTCCCATTTAAAGTATGATTACATTAAACATTTTTTTGAAAGTTGAAAGAAATGTTACCTAATCAATTCCTAAGTACAACACAGTAAGGCAATAGTATTAAAAATTTAAGTTTCACACTTAGAAGCATAGTAAACATGTAGAACAAATGTCTTAGTCAATGTCCATTTTAATATTAGCCACAAAAACTCAATCCACAGCAGAGCTAAATTTAACTTTGATTCAACTGAACCTCTGCAGAGATGCTGAAGCTTAAAAAAAAAAAAGAAAATCTCTTTAAGTAAGATCTTTCAAAGTTTACCTTAAACAAATAAAATTAATGCTGAAATTACTGTTACTGAATCCCTAATAATATAAAAACAGGTCAAAGCTGTTTTCTGCAAGGTTTACCACTAGGGAGAACAGAAAACCTACCCAAAAGACAATTACTGCTTTGGAAACTGCACTTTGGCAGCAGCATCCAACTCCCTCCAGAACTGCTGAGGCCCCTCTGGGGCATACAGAACTTTGCAAGACCAAGGAAAACATAGTTTTGAAGAGCTTTCCAGTCTAACGTATCTACAGTAAACCTACAGGTACTACCCACAGGAATTACATTTATAATTACAGAATAAAACTGATACCCAGAATAAAACTGATACCAGTTCCCCCCCCCCCCAATCATATAGCCCACGTGAGGAAATCAATGCATCACAGGTTCAAGGTTAGGCTTTTAAAGACAACAGAAATCTCAAGAAGTTCCTTTAGTGAATTTTAACAGTACCAGATCCTAAAAAACCAATCTTTTTGTGGAGATACAAAAAAAAAAAAAAAAAGCATCTTCATTTAAAGGTGTTATATGACCCATTTATGTCTACTGTAAATAGTGCAGAAAAATATCGTCACAGTTTACATAAAATAAACCCATTTGCTCTTTAAGCAACATTTTGCCTGTTTTCTTTCAGTTTACTTGCATTCTAAGTTGGAAGCATTTTGTATCTAGTACGTGATTTTCTAACAGAAACCACACAGAGAAAACTTTATAGATACTTTTAGATCAAGATTTTAAAGAGTATACTATTTTCACTTTTAAAAAAATGAACTAGCTTTGATGTAACAGTTCAGCTTGTTTATGTTAGCCACTATTTTAAATGTTTAAGCAGGCAGCAGTTTCTTGAGTTTGATACAATAATTTCATATAAAGTTAGGCAGCAGAGTGACCACCACTGACTTACAATTAATTTTAATGAAAACAGAGAAATATTTGTTCTGTGTTAGACCAAATGAATGCAATGAAGTACAAGTCCACAATCAACAGTAAGAAGTATTGTGTTATATCATGTGTCCTACACAACCTTTTTGAATATATGACCTTTAAGTTGCTGAAGGTTGCCTCAGAATTTGGCTCAGTTCAGGCAAAACATCTGCTCCCGTTGCAGGTATACTGTAAGGACTTTTTTCTCAGTTGGATTTAGAGCACAGCAAGTGAGCCCTTTTCTGACCGATCATATACACCCCAGCATTTGTAAATCAAGCTCTGGGCTGACAACAGCAGGTCCACATTCCGTCACCCTTTCTCAGCTAGCAAGGCCATTTGACTGCTGTGAGAACTGCTCTTATCATGTCATCAAATCAAAGCATGTTGAGAAGAGGGAATGCAAGAGGCATCTGCAGAATTCCCACAATGTAGTGACTTTGGAACATTGACAGATGCATCTGTCATTTTATACCTTCAACTAACCTGCTGTCCGCTGGCCTGACATAGCAAAGCTGTCCAAGAGTAACTCCAGCTCTCTCATGTTGTTTTCATACGTCTCTGTTAGAAAGACCTGGTGTTTCTTGGCCTTTATTTGACAGGAGGTACGGACAAGACAAGAGAGGAAAAAACAAACCCATTAAAATAGTAAACAAAGACACACAACAATGCTATTTTTGTTTCTCTTTAAATTTAAATTCCTACTATATTTCTTATTACTCCTTTCCTTGAGCTGAGAGACATAACATGACATTACAAATATGTAACACAGAACCCTGAAACACACTTAAAATAAAACTAAAAGCTTCAGGTAATGAAAACAAAGAGAAAAAAAGGTTGTACTAAAACCTAGTCTTTATCTTCTTCCGCTTTAAAAATATCTTAATGAACATTAATTAACTGCTGCCCATCTATGCAAGCAATGAAACCTATTGTTACACCCT
Source organism: Phaethon lepturus (assembly GCF_000687285.1). NCBI lineage: Eukaryota > Metazoa > Chordata > Aves > Phaethontiformes > Phaethontidae > Phaethon > Phaethon lepturus. The sequence goes on along the minus strand of NW_010539240.1, from coordinate 37,851 downwards.
ACAAGGGCATCCAGAAAGACACCAAACTACTGGCAGACAGGCTAGAAATTCATGATTTGGCACTCAGTCAAATCCCACACCTATTCTCATTGCAAACCTGCCTACTTTGATTGTTAGTATCTTCCATGCTTGATTATGATTTCTTCAACATCAAAAACTTCTCTTTATGCATGGAATACAAAGCAGCAGAGTCCTTCAGCTCCTGTCATTGAATTTTCTTAAAGAAAGCTGTTCACTAAATTCTGCCTATTGTTCAAATCAAGACACTGGCTTTATTCTGAAGGCAGAAAGGTATTACAGCACATTTTTTTAATCACTGTAATAGGAATATAATAACAAATCATCCCTTCAATTTCAATCTGATGTTAAAACTTGCAATTTTCAAAGACATGCACCCATAACTCCAGACAACACTAAGGTCCTCTTGGACATATGTAGTTCTGAATTCTGAAAGAAATGTACAATTTTAGCAGCTGACTGACAAAAAGTAATACATGTCAGCAGTTTAGAAAATTTAAAAAAAACGAAACCCCGACTCCCACAACCCCCCTCCAAGTAAGAGGAAACTAGATTTGAATAACTTCACAATTTTATTATAACAAAGGTTATGCTCAAAGATGTCTCATTACTTGTAATTACTCAATTTATTTTTATTCTAAATTCTAACACCTATTTGAGTAATTTCCTTTTCTACTTGGTTATGGAAGGTTACCCTTCTTTATATCGAGAAAAATCCTACTGTGTTCTATCATATCTATAAACTATTGCTTTAGTTATGCTCTGCTGCATGTGTAAGGATCCAGACAATTTCTCAAGTGTGGGAAACATCCTCCCCAGGAAAATTGCTACATACTGATAGCACATAAATGTCAGGCTAAAAAAACAAGAAATGTATTTAATTCTCTGCAGCGTTCTTTACTATTCAGTTTAAATATTTTATAAATTTGCTTTACTCTTTCGATTTTAATTATATGTACTGTATATCAACTAATATATTATTCATATGTGTATTTCAATGTTAGGTCCCCTGTAGCATTTACACGCCTTTCCTTGTGTGAGAGTTTGTACTACACTTCATAAAGAATTTCCAAATCACTTCTATATATTCAAAAATAACTAAGCTTTAAATTTTACTCTATAAAATTATCCATATAAATAGAGCTTATGTAATTGCTGAGCTCCAGTACAAATATTTTATGCGATGCAAACACACTAAAATAATTTACTCTCATGTACTGATATAATCTCAAAGACCTCACATATTACAAATAAAAAAATACAACAATATGATCAGCATCACAATAAAATAAATACTCTTTTTATATAAACCACTCCAGCACGGACAAGGTCACACTAATCTTCCCAGAAAAACCTTCTCCCATGGAAAAGTCAAATGTGAGAATTTTTTTCAATCTCCTCATCCAATTTTTTCATTTGGTTTAGTTAATTTACCACAATTTAGTCAGTATATTCCAGTCTATTCAACCTTCACCACTTCTCTGTGCTTTGTTTGCTAACTGCATCTACACTCCCTAATACAATTTCAGTCTCTTTTTCAGCAGCTATAAACATCAAAAGGAAATTCCTTAGACTAGTGAGTTTCTCTACACTTCAGCTGCAAAGTATTTAGTATCTTTCCTTTCTAACTCCCATTTTCAATCACGGTCCCCATTATCAGAATTGAAGAGAAATACTGTAAACTACAGTGTTGGAAATCCAGGCACAGGTTAAGAGTCCAAAAGGGCCTGAACATATCGATCTAATTTCTTATTTCTCACTGACAGGTATCTAATAAGAATGTGTAGAGCCATAAAATCATGGAATAATTTAAGCTGACGGGCTCTCTGGAGGTCATCGGGTCCCACTCCCCACTCAAAGCAGGGCCATGCTTGAAGTCAGGTTAGGTTGCTTAGTCTTGTCCAGTCAAATTTTGAGTATCCTCAAGGATGGAGTTTCGACAACCCCTCCAGGCAACCTGCTCCAATACCTCACAATCCTCACTGTGAAATTTTTTTTCCCCTTACAGGTAATTAGGATTTCCCATTCTAAAACTTCTGTTTTCTCTCATACTTTCACTGCACACTTCTAAGGAGAGGGTAGCGCTGTCTTCTCCATAGGCACTCACTTGATAGCTCATGGCAGTAGCTGTGCTGTCTTAAGTTTTCTTTTCTTCAGTCTGAACAAACACAGCAAGTATACATAACTCTTTACTTTGAAAAGGGAGTCCACAAGTGCAGAAGTCAAACATAATCAATTGCAGCTGCTGAAAGATACCTTCTGCCACATCCACCTATTCCAGGAGATGAGATTACTTCCCTCTCAGCAACTCCATCCATCATGATAGTTGTGTTAGGGGATGCCATTCCTGCAGAACTACTGGAAAGGTATTGGTGTAAGTGTTCCTTAGATTACTTCAAAAGGAAAGTCAGATGACAAAGACTTAAAACCTTTATTTAAAGAGTTTGCTTCCCAGACCACATTAGTAGAAGCAGGTGAAAGAACACTTCTGAAGTAAGCCTTCTGCTGACTTTGCTTGATTTCCTGCACATCGGGATAGACCATTCTTGACCTGGGAGGTAATCCTTGAAAAATCAAAGGCAGCAGGAGGCCCTGCATGGATGTACAAGGAGCTCCTGGCTAAATTCAAATATTAGTAGGAAACATAAAGGACGTGGAAGCAGGCATAGGTGACCTGGAAGAAATACAGTGACGCTGTCCAACCATGGACACATGTGCTTAGGAAAGCCAAAATTCACCTAAAGCTGAATTTGGCAAGGGATATGAAGGGCAACAGGAAAGGCTTCCTGAAGTGCATCACCAGCAGAAGAAAGACTAGGCAAAATGTGGGCCTGTTGCTGAATGGGGCAAGGAATCTTGTGACTAGGACACAGAAAAGGCCTTCACAATGGCTTTTTCACCTCAGTATTCCTGCCTTCAGGAATCCCAGGTACCTGACCAGTGGTAAAGTCTTCTTGTGCAGTTTGCATTAACACTTGAGAATTTAAAATTCTTGAAATATATTAGGAGTATTTCCTATACCCCCCCAAACACAACTTTCTCCCTCACAAAATTTTCAGAATAGGAGGCTAGAAACAAAACAATATGGGAGCAAAGTCATACCTTCTGAACACAGAACATATGCAGAACTGTAGCATTTACAATGTTTCCCCAAGTCAAACTTCATATCCTTAAGAAGGCTTCTATTATCACAAAACATCCCTTAAGGACAGAAGAATTTTTGGTAAAAAAACGTGTTTCGCAACGTATTTACTTAACTATCAATTTTAAAACACAACTGCACTTTTAAAGAAATTAAATAGAAGCCAAGTATTTTTCATTACGAGTACTGTAGGCTCCAACCAGGGGAAAAAAAAAATCTTTTTTTCCAAATGCTTTGTATCCTTATCCATAAGGATAACGAGAATAATCAGGAAAACTTATTACTTATAAAAATTACTCCACCCACTGTCAGAATTATGTTAATCTTCCAGAAATAGGATATTTGCATTTATCTGGGCAATTCCCTACTACCTTGGTTGCAGAGATACTTTCCTTAAATACCAGTATTTACTATCACGCCATCACCTGTTCCAGGACACAAATGAAGTCTGATTCATTTTCACCATTTTCCACAGGCCATTGTTGAATAAAATAAACGCAAACTCAGTGCACACTTCCAGAATAGCCCACATGCTGCAAACATGCATCTGAATCTCAAGTTCAATACCATTTAAAAAATAAACATGTAAGCAGGAGTTTGAGGCCTTTTCAAAATTAACTTCTCAAAACCCTGGTAGTATTATGCAGAAAACTGGGGTCCAGTCCTGCAACTAACTGCCATTATTCCAAGAGGATTTTTCTCTGTTTACAGTTACAGTGTTTTTCCTGCGTGGCTCTCTTGCACATGGACTGATTCACCCACTCGGTCTGCAGCACAAATCCCTTCTGGGGATGGCACAGCAAGTGCCAAAGCCAGAACTATCTACACAGCACCAAAAAGCAGTATGTTCAGCTAATCCTTGAAAAGCATTTGGGCAAATTCTTTACAAGAGCATCAGAATTTTTACTAGGCGTGACCTTGGGGAAACCAAATCAAAGCATTTCTAGAAATAGGCCCCAAATGTCTGCTCCACAGTTAACAAAAAATGCGTTTTACTTGAGTGATGTTCTGCATAGCAGAACAGTGGCACAAATTTTAAGCAACCAAGCATAAACTGCAGTATAAAAAACAAAACAAAACCCTCACTGGCAATCTCTCTCCTTAGGCTACTATTTATTTTTGCTCAAGTTATCTAACTATTGAAGACTTTAATAGAGTTTCTTTATTTTCTTAGATTAGTTAGAATTTTCCAAGGTCTACAGAGGTGTCTTTAAAATGTGTTTAGCCATGTGTAAATTAAATGCAATTTCTCAAGAAATGTAGTGTCTCTGTTTTAATCATCCGAAATAAAATTAGTCAAAAATGCTCAAGTTTTGATATGGATACTATATGGAACTATTCTAATCCCCTAAAGAGAAATTTGTACCTTTGGTGGGAGAGAATATTATGAAGTATCTCTTTCGGTTTTTTGGGTTTGGATTTTTTTTTTTTTAGTCAGAGAAAATTTTTTTTGAGAACTGGCAACTTTTGTCTTCAAACACTGGGACATCACAGCTTGAGTGACCTCTCTACTTCCAGAATAAATTCCAAATTGGTTTCTTTGTAGAAGATCATTTAAGCATATTTTTCAGACTGATTGGTCTTAAAGCAGGACAATAACAGAAGTAGCATCTGGGCAGGAACACTCCACCCTTGAATTAAGGCAAGCAAAACGAGAACCAAGGTAACAGAAGATTTAACAATCATTAGCACAAAATTCTTGAAGACTGTCTCAGGTTTTTTTAAATAGAAATAAAACACTCCATGCACAATACATCGTCTAGATGAGAGTTACAACTTTACCATTGAGTACCAGATTCTACTCCACGGGATTTGTAGAACAGAATCATAATCTTCAAGCTGTTTCATTGTCTGTTCAGTCAATACTTAAGACACTTCTTTTAAAGAACAATGGTTAATGCCTACTAGGAACTAGATTCTCAAACACTTCTGACTTTCAGCTTACAGTAAGCTAGAACACTATTACAGACAGCTAAGGTGTATACAGTGCATGACTGTATGCATGGCTGGAAAAGAAAGATTCATATGCCACACGGAAAAAGACAGGCTCTGGGTGTAACTAATATACTACTTATACACTAATTATGGTGCTTTTGATACTATCCATACAAAAGTGATGAAATGAATACACAGTTCTTCCAAATTAAAGGAATTTATACTGAAATACACTATTTTTAATTACTTCAATTTCCTAATATGCATTCTAGTGACTTGGGAAGTTCCCCAAATTTCAATATACATTTCTCATAAAATAAAGGTTCAATGTCTCCCGCTTGTCTGATACTAAGAATTAAAGATCATCCACTACTAGTTGCCAGAAATGTAAATATCCTGAGTAACTTTTAAAACTATTAAAGACACCTCTTATTCTTTCCATAGGGCAGGAATACAGCTGGAGCTGTTTCAATTTAAAACAAGTTCTGAATCACAATAGCCATTCTTCCAAATTCCTGTTCTTCAAGATAAAAATTTCTAAAAACCCTAGCTGGAAATAATGACAAGCTTGAGACCAATTTCCTCAGAAAAACATAATGGAACTCTTGAGAGCCTGCTCATGCTGAACATTCACAAGCAGTTTTGTTTGATACCAACAGATCCTATCACATTTGATCCCTGCAAATTTCTGGCAAACTTCTGCCACATGCTGTTATTTAAAATTAAAAGCAGCGTAACTACTTTACTAGATATTCAACTGAGCCAAAAAAAAAAAAAAAAAAAGTTCTTTTTCATATAAAGTTTCCAAAGAATTTATTTTGTCCCTGCATAATCTGCTTCTCTAAAAAATAAAAGCCTTCACTGGTTTGGTTATATCTCCCAAATATTTCACAAACAAAAACGTTAACTTGTATTATAGCAGTATGGTGAGAAACTAAAATAAGATTATCAGACTGGAACAGAAAGGACATATTCCGGATGTCTAACAATAGTATAAAAATCTAAGAAAGTAATGAATAGATCAAGAAAGTGGGAGTGGGAAATGAAGGGAAGTGAACACACTGACATTTTCACACAATTTTAATGTGGGTATATAGAAGTCTAATGACAGTATATGAAAAGTTATCTACACTTAGTTTCTGCTAGAACCTTCTGCTTTTTCATTTTGGGAAGAAAAATAACTAAAAACTGTCCAGACTGCGTAAACAAGACCACACACAGGCACTCCTGCTTCCCAAACAAATACAAAAGTCTTCAGGAAAAATACAAAGCCATCCAAGCTGATAAAAATCTAATCCCATAGGGGACCACTAATACAAGTCCTCAGAAAATGAGTATTTTTATTACCTGTTCAAGACAATCTTGTGGTTTGAAATTGTTCCAGTAAAACAATTAAAACAACCAGCTATATGAATAAGACAGTCCTTTCAACTGAGACAATCTATTCTGCTTTTTAACTTTCCGTAATGTAATGTTCATTTTGAGTACAACATATAATACTATTGCCATTACCAGAAACCTTGATCATGAACAGAATTTTGTCCTGAATTCTTATCAGGTATAACACACATTTTACTAAGGAATAGAAAATGAAAACTCGTATCACAGTGATAGCTAGCAGGCATCCAAGGTTCCTAGTAGAAATTTTTCAGCTTGGAATTGTATTTTATGTTAATAAATAGCAATCATTACTGACTGCAGTTAGAGGAGACAGTTGCTTTTGTCTCTTTGTATTCCTTTTGTGACTAATAACATGACTTTTTTTGGTTAACTAGACCAGCAAATACCTTTTAATACATGGAAATAACTGTGATTCTCCCAGAAGGAAGAAGGGGTTTTGATTTAATTTTTCTTCAATTTGTTAGTTACCAATCTGACTGGGAAGTGGATAACATTAAGACAATGTATGGAATTACTCCATCAACTGAACAGAAGACACTAACAAGCCTGAAGATCCTCTGATGCAGTCTCTGCTCCTGCTCACTGGTTAGCACGCCTGTCAGCAGCAGGGAACAGACCACATTTATCTTCCATACTCACAGCTCCAAGAGAGAGAAAGAGGATAAATTTGCAAGCCAGTAAGAAAAAAAGTTGACATTGTCTAAGTATAGAAATACTGCAAATGCTACTACACAATGGAAGGAGAGAAGGGTTTTTTAGACATCCTAAGATTTTTGCTTTGTCCCCGCTGCTATGCAACAGGATGGCAAAATTGGTATTCAAAGTTGAGGTGGGTAGAGACAGCAGAAAGGCTGTCTGTTAGTCATAAAAAAGGAGAAAGATTCCAGAAAATAACCCAGTAAAATACATCCAACTTGCCAAATCCACATTAAAACAACAACAAAAAAATTTTTCTCCACTTTGTCATCTTCAAACAAGCAATTTTGAAACAATTTTTACAGTCAAATACTCGCACTAAAAACAAAGGTTATGTGCAATAGAAATAAACAAGCCTACAATGATAGATAATAAAGCTTGGAGAAGAAAAAAGTTTGGGTAGAAAGCTAGAACATTTTCCACAAGGAATCATAATCCACATTTACAAACTGCCTTGTTCGCTAGAAATGCAAACACAAGTTACTCTTTACTTACAGCCATACTTTTAAAATAATTATTTTCTGCAAATAACTCTTCAGTTAAATACGTCATATACCACTTAAAACACATTTTCAAATTAGCTTCTCCAGTTCATTAGCTATATTTATTCACGTTTTACCAAAAAAAGTAACGTAAGTAAAATCAGAGTAACACATTTGGGAGAGTTCTTCCACAGCTCAACACAGCAAACGCAGATTATGTTCACAATACATTTTAAAAACCCTAAACAGTGAGTGCCACAGGCCTTTTCTCTTACCATTGCAAGTTCCTCCTGTAATTCTCCGCAGGTTTTTTCATTATTCCCTAGTCTCTCAGAGAGGTCTTTAATTACGTTCTTCTTTTCCTCAATCTTCTCATTCATTTGCTTGTTCGTGGCAAAACACTCTCTTTCTAATCTGGAAAGTTTCAGCATTAGAACATTTTTATCAAAAATACTTTTGTCAAGTATAGTAAATAGTTCTAAAGATAATCAATGGATATGGCACATATCATGTTAGCACATCATATAGCTTCTGAAGTTACTTTTTTTTTTTAAACTGAAGGAATATATTCCTCCTAAGAAAGGCTTTTCAAGAAGTGGTTATGTTCTTTTCAGTTATCAATGCTTGTGTTAGGTTTTGTCATAACTTCATTTGGTCATTTGGATATAGCCTCTAAATTACATGTAATAAACATAATTCACCATATTTTAATTAATACAGTAACTCTTTTCAGAAAGACCATGCCACATCTTGCATAATCAATCGTGATTTCAAGTACAAAGCTTGCTCCTAAAGTTTCCACATACCTGACTATATTCTACTCAGAATGGCATGACTTCAGATTTTTCCACCAGCAGTGTTCCCAAAATTTGACACAGTTCTTGTACTATATCAGTCCTCCTGGTACCGAGGAGAACAGATGTGTAACAGCCTGGCGTGTCTAAACAGGCAACTTATGAGAAAGCTACAAGGCCAAACAACAGCATAGAGGAAACAGAAGCAGAGACAGGAATCCAAGGAAGAATTTAGAAAGACTGCCTGAATATGTAGGCATGGTGAAATGAAAGCCAAAAGCTCACCTAGAATTGATGTTTGCAAAGCGTGACAAAGACAAGAGATTTTACCACTACATTAAGGTAGGAAAGAAAACATGGACCTGCTTCTACACAAACCACGTAATTTATCAACGGTGGACACCCAGAAGGTCACCACATTCAATGTCTTTTTTACATCAGCCTTCCCTGTCTCCCAAGCCTCCATGATGAGTAAAAAGGCTCAAAGAGGAGAACAATTGCTAGCAGTAGTTGAGGACTGAGTCTGGGATTACTTGTAAGAACTCAACCCATAGAAATTGAAGAGGCTAGCTCACCTACAGGTTCTGACAAAGCTGGCCAATGCCACAGCTAAGCTGCTCACTATCATCTTTGAAAGGTCACAGAGACTGGGGGGAGGTCCCTGGCAAATGGAGAAAGGCAAGTATCACACCTATATTTGGAAAAGGGCAAAAGGACAGGCCAAGAAACTATAGACCAGTTAGCTTCATTTTGGTCCCAGGAAGGTCATGAAGCAAGTCCTCTTGGAACAAATTGCTGGGGTTATGAAAGAGAAAAAGGTGATTGGGAACACTCAGTAAGAATTTACCAAGGCTACATCATGTCTGGACAACCCAGTTATAACCCATGATAAAACGACCAGATCTATGGACAAAAGCAGAGCAAGCAGATTACATGTAACTCAGCTGTAGCAAGGCTTTCGGCACTGTCTCACACAGTATTTTTATAGCCGATTTAGGACTTCAATCTAGGTATGTGAACTAGAACATTGATAAAAATAGTTTGATGGTTAACCTCAAATGGTAGTGGCTAGTTACAAGTAGAATACTGTAGGAGTCTCTATTAGAATCTGTTTAACATCTTTATCCATCACCTGGATTAGGCCAAGAGTGCAATCTCACCAAGTTTGCAGATAAAAAGGGAACTGGGTGGGGGTAGGTCACGACACAATACAATTGATACACTCAAGAGAAGGGCGGCCGTTCCCTAGAACCTAGACAGGGAGGAGGAACAGGCCAGCATGAACCTTCTGATGCTGAACAGTGACACATGCAAAGATCTGAATTCAGGAAGAAAGAGCCCCCTGAAGCAATATAGCTGGTAACTGGCTGGGGAGCAGCTAAGCTTAAAAAGGACCTGGTAATAGTGATAGGGAGCAAGCTGGCTACAAAGCAGCAGCATACAAGTAGAGAAAGCTAACATCATCCTAGGCTGTATTAGTAGTAGCATAGACACAAGCTAAAGTGAAGTGATTAACTGCCTGAGTATGTAGGCACCTTTTATTTGGCGCTCATTACAACACATCTGGGATAATGACCAGTTTTTAGCACACACCTTCCCCCTAACACAGGAATAAAGTTGGAGCGAGCTCAGAGGAGGGTCACCAACATGGCCGGGGGCTGATGTACCTGTAAGAACTGAGGGAACTTGGTATATTCAGGCTGGAGAAGAGATAACTTCAGGTTATATAACAGGCCCCCCATTATCTAAAAGGAGGTTATCAAGAAGATGCAGCCAGTCACTTCACAGCAATGTATGGCTAGAGGACAAGAGACAACAGTTACAGATCAAATCCAAAGAGGTTCAGACAAGGAGAAACTTTTCCCACCTTAATGACAGTCAGACAGCAGAAAAGGTTCCCAGATAGGCTGTGCCATCTCCATGCTTGGAGGTTTTCAAGATCCAACTGGTTTTCAAGCCCTGAGCAACTTGATGTCATAGATAGCTGATCCTGGTTTGAGCAGAAGGTTGGACTACCTGCAATCCCTTTCAACCTGAGCTGGTTTTTTAATGTAATTCTTAGCAGTGGGACATCCAGGCGTCTCTCATTTCTTTGTCTCTTCTCCCTATCACTTCTGTCTCATTAGAACTGAAAGTAATGCAAAGGGATCAAAGTTCTTGCAACTTTGAAACTTTTGAATCAATATTGTCACTTCCTGACTTTGACTCATTTCTTATAGATCAACATACCTTTTTATCTGAAGGACTACTTTTTATCAACCCTACAAACACCTATATGCTTCTGCTTCAGCCTGGCTGATTTTTTTTTTTCTTTTAGTTGTAGATGGTTACTTCTTAAGAGAAAGAACTTTCCTGTTTCAGTCCCCCAAAGTAGTGTCTACTCCCACAGCTTTCAGAAACATGGCAAAAGCAGTTATTCTGTGTCATGCTCTCACTCTTCACTACATTCACAGTGAGACCCAAATCCCATGTTGCTTCCAATTTACACAGTGCTACTGGTTCAGTGCTAATTAATAAATTATGCAACCCAGAAAAGCCTGTTTGCTTGGTTTCAGTTATTATGATCATCTTTTTCTGAGAAAATAAATTCTTACAGCTTCATATAGCTTCTAACTTTGGTATCATTTAACCCACATCAAGTCCAGTTAAAGAGACATATATACAAGCATTCTAGCACAACAAATGAAAGTCTCCAACACTTTCCAAAGACTGAACCTTAAAGACAAGCTCATGGGACTCCTCCAGAAAAAGTGGAAGTATGTTAGGATGCCAAATCATGGCTTAAAAGAAAAAGCCAAGCTCTTGACATTGTCTGGAGTCCAAGGACCACAACCTTCAAAGGTAAGTAGATCAAAGGTTCTTGTATTCTCTCTGAAAAGATCTTGTGAAAGCAATCACTGATATTCACCAATGTTACCAATACTTGCATGCTTCAAAGAATAAAAAAGGCACAGGAAACAGACAAGGCAGAACATGGCCACCCCATGTAATTATCTCATGGTAATTGACTATATTGATGCCCATTTGAGATAAAGCTTGACTTTCACTACCTGTCTTTATGGAGCTCTGGAAATTTAGGTGTCTGGACTAACAAAATTGTAAGGATAGGCTGCTTCTGTTTCTTCAAGCTCTATTAATAAACCCACCAACTGTTTAACTGTGTTATCTTTCATGGAATGGTTTGCATTCTCTGAAATCACAGAAGATAATTTGTTTTCAAAAAAAACTCAGTTGGCAGAAGCTGCTAGGAGTAATTGCCTGAATCAACAGATGATTGCAAGTAGTGAAAAGTACTGTTTGGATATTAGACAAAGTTTATTCTGATATCCAATTAACACACTGAACAGATAGTTTAAGCAGGCACAAATTCTTTTTTGTACCTGAAAAAGCCCCAAAATAGAAAATCTGTCTTCCTGGGAAAGAAGCGTCGAACAGAATTATCCAGTTTAAGGAAAATGGGAAGGTTGTTTAAGGTTCTTGTTGCGTTTCAGTAACCCAAGTACTTGCTTCTCTGTAAGTGCTAATATCGAACTTCCTAATGCAGCTGGTACCGTTAACTGTTAAGAAATGTATTTCTGAATCTTAGTCACAACAAATACACATATTCAGGTATCTCCTACAGCAATTGCAGACAAAGAAATATAGTCCCTAAAAAAAAAACTCTTTTTTTTTTTTGAGGATAAGGTTTTTGTTTAAGAGTTCTTCCAATTTTTCCAAAACGTAATTTTCATGGGCCGTAACTTCCCTGAACACAAAAACCTTAACTTCTCAAAGAAATAGCTTCATACATCTAGATAAAAGACTCTCAAAAGGAACAAAACATTATTGAATGCACCAATGTAATTCAATATTTAACCATTATCCTTATGCTGGTAACTGAACACAGAAAAGTATCTTTAAGGGTCTCTCAAAGACTTAGTTGGAAATTTACTACTTACAGATTTTCACATTTTTTAACTAACATTAGTAATTTAAAATTTAAAAAGCAGATCTTATGATAAGACTTGTGAAGTTCTAATGGTTTGGGCTACTACCAAAAATGCTTCTAATTAGCTTGTATTTTATCATCCCTCGATTCTAAGAACATATTCACACTAATAATAGTATAATTCAGGCCTTAAAGACTCAAATCTCTGTCACTAACTTAGTGGAGTGTAATTTGCAATTTCTAGGTGTTTAGAAAAAGTACAGAGTTGTTGAAAGACCGCTCACATTCAACACCTAAAAGGATAGTGGAGCACCACCTGGTTAACAACTAGATAGCATTATTCCATGTGCAGACAGTACTCCACTTAAGACTAGTTCCTGAGATAAAACGTCTTTGCTCATCTGAGAAACTAAGATACAGAATAAAATGTTCTGACACGCTCTTGTTTAAGGAAACTTAAGTGCACATGCATGACACTTTAGGGGAATGAGGTCTAGTATGATGAAATCAACCAACCCAAATTGTTCTAAAAATGTAGGTGAACTCATATTTTATGAAATTTCTGTGAGGCCAAAAAGAATCTGCATGAAAGATCTTGTAGCAACATGAAAACAACAATTTGCTAAAATAGAAGGGAGTACCTGAGAGAACAGTTGTGACAGAAGTTAAAAAGAACAACTGAAGACTGACAAATAAAAGCACTAAAATGCCAAACATACTAGAAACCTTGGGAATCAAACTGTTTTACCTATATGTAGCTCCCAGTGTAAAGCATTAACACTCTTTTCAGGACCTAGTATGTTTGCATAATGTGTGGTTTACATTTTTGGTGCATGTGTAACACTTGAATTTTAAAAATACAGTAACATATTTATGCAGAATTCATGACCACATTTTTTTCACATCAAATAATAAAATCAGAACAGGCAATCTTCTATAATTTTAACCCTTTATTTGTGACTACATCAAAGCTGAACATGAACATGTGTTCAGACTCACATTCATCTTGTAAAGAGCTATAAAGATAAAAAAACAGTGCAGTTCTGCATTTCAAAAGTTAAGTATTTTCAGAAGTCATACATGTAATTTCTACAGGTCTATTAATTCCCCAGACAGCCTGATTGCACCCTTACATTTGACAGTATCTGTGGTTCATTAATCTCATTATCTTGAACTCCAGAAGCAAAAGCTACAGGTCATACACACTTGTTTTCTCTAAGAATGCAAGAGACATAACAACAGATATGAGGACAGAAATGAGCTGCTTGTACAATTCAACGGCTAGTTTTTGAGCTTGGACAGAAACAACAGGAGAAAAATTCCCAAAATTTTCAGAAGGAAGGAGTAAACGGTATCTGGAGATTCTGGGAAGGTTAACAGCTCCCTAACTGATTACAAAAAGCCATGCTATCGTAGCCATGTTGACAAGACAGGGGAAATTCTTCTGGACTGAAAACTACTTCAGCTTAACATGCATTAGGCAAAAACCCCCAAAACGCTCTCTGTTTCACTTGAGGATGCTGAATTTGTCTGGTTGAACCTCAAATACAAAGATGGACATTGGAATATTAGAGCTTGGAAGGACTGAAGAAACAGTCCAAAGAACAAGCCCTGGAAGAACACTAGTTCAAGAAAACTTTTAATTCTGATGGGAGAGAAATATTTTATCTGTAACATTAATTTTCTTTATTTTCTGGACCACTCTAATATGGAAACTTACCAAAAAGGAAAACAAAACAAAAAACCTAACAACAAACCACAATAAATGAACAAAAAAACTCCAAACCAAATATATTCTTGGGAAGAGTAAGAAGTTACGTACACAATTCATGTAGCATGAAGTAGCTTGTTATGTAGAACTACTGATCCAACAGCCATGTTTCTAAACGAGGCTGTTTTGAACACAAAAGGAGCTTTTTTGAAACAAAACAACAAAAAAACCAAAATGTCAAATCAATGTTGCAGGCTTTCTCTGGTTCAAGGAAAGGCAAAGAACTTGGTATTAGTGCATGTTGCTGCCATAGGACTCACGCTCAAAGCAAAAACAACCAGGCAGGTTCAGATTACAGTTTAATTAACTGATGTTATTTTGAATAATTGTGGAAAGTTTTAACTTGGTAACAAGAAGTGGAAAAAGGGGTGAAGTTTGTGAGAGCAGATGAAGTTACCTGGGATCCCTTTCCTGCTCAGCACAATTTCCTGTGTCTGTGGTAACAGATGGTTTTCCTACACTCCTCCCAAACACTACTGGAGACAGGACCCTATTGTAACTAGCATTTTCAACATTCTTACTTTGGCAATTAATCTGTAACAGATCAGTTATTTTCCCCACCTACCCATAATATGTATGGTTACTGATATGGACCTGTTATTAATGGAATGTCAGGTTCTGAACCTTGGCTTGGTTTGGCAAATTGCATCAGAAGGTGTTCGTTTTCTAGTGACAGTAAACAGAGAATGTAAATGGTAAGCGGTACTCAACCTGTCTACTGCAATTTTATACTGAATTTAAAAGGTAACTTACATACTGAGCTTTTCCAAGTTCTCTTGGGCATTGCGTTTTTCTCTTTCATATGCATTTTCTACCTCTTTGAACTCTTTCTTGATCATTTCTAAATCCGAAAGAGCTTCTGCTTGGCTGGCTTTTTCCACCTGCAAAGCTCCTTCAAGGTCTCGAATTCGTAACTACCAAGTGATAAGAAAGCAATTAAAGCAAGTTAGGAAAAACTATCATGATCTTTAATGCTGTTCTGTTATGTTCTGCTTTACAGGTAAAGATGTACGAATACATATAGTTCAAAATGGAGACAGATAGATACGCTGACCAAAAGCACTTTTTATTCTCCTTTGGTGGTGTCTGGATTTTTCCTTTTTCAATTATTACTAAAGTTTTCCAGGGGAATTTTGTTTTTTACATAGGCTTATGAAAGTGTGGGATTAGCAGTAAAGGCTATACTTCCACTCAGCACTTGAAGCTTGTTCATGTATATGAACAGGACGAAAGCCTTACCAGTCATTCACCCATAAAAGATAAGTCTCTAACTTTAAGGAATGTTACCCTCCCAGTTCCTTTGTATGTTGTAAAAGTAGAGAGAGGAAATTAGAAAACTTAATCTTTCCTTTCCACTAGTTTAATCGTTGCTTTAAAAAATTTAAGTGCCTGTACATAGAGAAGATCATGAGAATAAAAAAATAACTGAAATAAAAAATGACTGAAGAATGGCAGTACTTATTTTTGTCACTCAGAAAATAGAAAAAAAAAACAACCCCAAAATTCTTTTTTTTTTACTTAGTTTTTCAAACATCCAGTATGACCGGCTTGTTAGTTAATATGAGATTACTAGGCAGTCATCATTTAGCCTTTTCTCACTTGCTGTTTAAAATAAACCATAATTGCCTTACTGGGTCAAACCCCATGTGATACAGTTTAATAATACAAAGATTTAATATTCAAGTATATATACTACATTTTTTCTTATAATTAATCTTTACTGGTAACTGCAGGTATCATAACTTTGTTTGAAGCTGAAATGTACTCTGAACAATTACATTTGGAACTGCAGTTTCAGGATGCATTAAGCTCTCACTCCTAGAGAAGCTGGATGTATGCACTTATCTCCAAATAGCTCTAAATGTCCATTCAAAAGATACAGGGCAGGATATTTAAAGAGTTGCACAGTGTTTAACTATTGTGAAACATTTCCTTTCCCCTCACTGTTTAAATGCTAGTGGGAATTCTCAAACATACAAATGTGACATTTCATTTTATTATTTGTTCTAATAACTTCAATGTTCCCTAAATTCTCTCCTTTTATATATTAGCTATTATCAATTCTGACACTTGTTGCAGAAAAACTATTCAGTGTTTTCACTGAAGCAAGCAAGTGGTCTTAACATTTTTGGAAGATTGTATCTTTACAACTTTATCAACTGGTTTACTGTAACCTTCTATAAAACATTTAGCAAAAAGTTTACCTGGATGATTTCTGAATTGAATTTGGATTCCAAATGCGCCGCTCTCTCTGCTTCAATGTTTTCTTCCAGTTTCTTTATTCTCACTGTAGCTGCCTAAAGGTACATTTTGAAGAAATTTAAGGCCAGAGAACAGTAAACGATGCAAAGACTATTCTATTCATTCAGTCTATTAGGAATCCATATACCACCCTTATGTATCTGAACTACTTGTACTTTGGAACTGTGAGAACTCATACCAGGAAACACATACAAAAATAACTTTTACATATCTAGAATATTACATTATTCTCTTCTATTTAAAGAAATTCATGTAGCAAAATGTTTTTTCTGTATTTTTTACAATAAAGAAAACTGCAGCTGGAGTCAGAAAGCAAAAAGACAAAAGTTAAATACTCTACCTATTCCCTTACTATTTGCTTTTTCATCAAGGTTGTCACCGGAGGCAACAAAACCACACCCTGTATGTTCCAAAATACCATCACAATCTACAATTGTATCTACAATTTCAGTGATGAGACAGATGAAGCACAGAGAAGATACAGTATTCCTCAAAAATATGTTGGCTTTGTCACCTATTTCCAATTAAGGTGCCCAGAACACATCACTTTGCAGCCCTAGACT
>NW_010539240.1:0-20831 GCF_000687285.1 Phaethon lepturus | reverse complement strand
CCCTACAACAAAAGTCTCTAAACTCTGTAATGTTTAAAAGCTCTTACCTAGTATTTTTTTTTACTGCTGTGTTGCTTGATCTGTAATTATTCTGCTTTGGTTTCGTCTAACAATTATCAGGATGTTCATGACCTCTTTTAACAAATATCCTGACTTCTTTCCTAGAATCATGGAATAGTTTTGGTTGGAAGGGAACTTTTAAGGTCACATAGTCCAACCCCACTGCAATGAGCAGGACATCTTCAACTAGACCAGGTTGCTCAGAGCCCTATCCAACCTGACCTGGCATGTCTCCAGGGATGGGACATCTACCACCTCTCTGGGCAACCTATGCCAGTGTTTCACAATCCTCATCGTAAAAAATTTCTTTCTTCTATCTAGTCTAAATCTACCCTTTTTCAGTTTAAAACCATTACCCCTTGTCCTACCACAATTTAGTCACTTACTACATCTCATTACAGAGAAGAACACCTGTACGCGCATACATTTTTTAAGCAAAAGGGGATTCTCTGAATTAAACTGTTGCATCTGTTATCCATTCTTACAATATTTAGAAAGGCAGAAAAATGTTAGGAATCTACTTGGAAATTTGGATTGCCTACATAAAGTTCAAGAAATAGTCTATATTTTCACTAAACTTTTTTTCTTTTTTCAAGTGATACAAGCTTAAAATAATTTCTTTCAAGTTACCACAAACACAAAAGCAATCACCAGATACATTAAGTCTAGATAAAGGCCTGGATACAGAACTTAATCTGGAAAAATACTTTTACCAAAAGCAGTAACTAAAGATCTGGTATAATGGAAATCCACATGCAATTTTCACTACACTCTTTTCTATCAAGAAAATCTTTTCACTTTGACTGATAACTGACTTGAAAAGAAAAATTCATCCCCAAATGCCTCCTGGCTTCAAGTTAAATCCAGTAGGTCAAGAAAAATGATTTAATATTAAAAAGTCATCTAACATAAGCACATTTAAGGTTACATAAATACAATCAAAGTTATTGATTTTGGAAACGTAAAACAAAGTAGCAAGTATGTAAGACTGCATCTTGGTTCTGAACATTTAAAAAAAAAAAAGAGAGAAACAGATGTTAAAATAAATGCTCTTGGCAATAAATTTAAACTTTGTATAATCCCACATACACACAAAAGGAAAGTCTTTTGAAACTGATGTCTATGGAAGGCCTACTAAAGAGAAAAGCAGTAACAGCACAGAGCTTACCAAACATACTCCACAGCAAGGTCTGTCAAAATGCTTAAACTTTGCCTCTTCCCAGAAGTTCTATATACTTAACATACTTAATTAACAAAATTTCCCAAATCCTGCACAAACATTCCCACTGTATTCTCAAAAATTTAGATTGATTTAGACTCTTAGACTTTAGGATTTAGACTCTTAACGGTATTATTCCTTCCAAACATCAGCTCCCTTTGCCCTTAATGGAGATTTAGCAAAGTACCTCCTGCTTCAGTTTGGAAGGACTCCTTAGCATCCTCCAACAGATCAACATCTGTCAACAGGATGGTTTTACATAACAATACTGCCAGCCTAGTTAGTAGCCAGTGAACAATAAATACAAGTGATGTGGATTTCATTTATTTTTGAGTAACATTTTAAAAAGTCAGCCTGAAAATAATACTATTTTAAGTTTGAGGAGAATAATGAAGGAAACAGTGAGGAAGGTACCTATCACAACATTCAGAGTGGGAAACATGATTTTTAAAAATAAAATTAAGAAATAGAAACTTCACTGAGAGTATTTCATTGCATACCCTGAAAAGCAAACATGCTTTTCTGTCTATGGCTGGTTTGCTCAAGTGTCTAGTCTCATAGAAAACGCTGAAATGGAAAAAGAAAAAAAAGTGATTCTGCACGTAAAGTTCTTAGGCATAACTTAGGAATTCACAAGCTCTGTACTGCATTTGACTTCTAGGTCTTATTTTATTTCCTGAGCACCAGTCCAAAGTAGAACTGTGCCTTCACCTCAGCGTCCCTTCAGCTGAAACAAGAGATGCAAGACACTATCAAAAAACCTGGTTAACTTATCCTCTCAAATGGAGCCCCCCTAGAATTGTTATGAATGAGGGCAACTGCAAGAATGAAAAACTGGAGCAATCACATGCTCCCAAACAGAGCATATAGGTATCAGTCCTTGGTATAGTTCTTTAAAAGTAGAGTCTATCTGCTTGAGCCAACATGACGGATACTGACTGCAAGGACAAGAGACATGGTCCAAAGGAAACAGAAACTCACAGAAATATAGAAACTTCAGTCCTAAGAACATCCTGGGACAGTGAGGGAAAGGAGGCAAGAGCAGACAGACACCTGTAAGAAGTGCCAACGTATCACTCTTGCTGTCTGAAATAAGAGCAGTTCTATTTAAAAACAAGCATATTTGCAGGTGGTTCATTTGCTTGAGTTGTCACAAGTCACTGAAGAATTAACTTGTAGAATTAGCATGCCTATAAAAAGAAAAGCACTGGGAAAACTAGTGTTTCAGCTGCAGAGATTCCTGATAGTCTCTGGAATGTGAGAAACAGCTTCCTAATTGCAAGCGGGACAGTGTGCCTAGCCTACTGTAAAAAAGGTATGAACCCTAGGCACTAACCAAAGAAGAGCTAGATGTACCTGACAGATATCCCATGGAAAGTATTCAAAGAGATTCAAGACCGTACACACAAGGAAATTAAATTAGAAACGAGAAATCAAAATATCTGTTTGACATGTAAGTATCATCTTACAGACCATAACCCCATATGAATGTGTGAAAAAATTGACTTGTTCAAAACTGGGTTTTTTCCACAAGGGTGGGAATCTCAATGTCCTATTCTTGCTTTTAAAGCTCATAATCTTCTAGAGTTTGAGTCTTTAAAGCTTTGCCTCATACCAGTAGTTTGTTAGAATTTTGATTTTTAAAACCTTGTTTAAATTAGTTCACTGGGCCTTCAGAAAACAAAGACCTAGGGAGAGAAATAAAATGTATTTTCATTCATGACAAGTCACTCTCGGGGACCTGACAGGAACTGCCACTAATTTCTTGTATTGCTAGAAGCCAACGATGAAGCATGAACTATGTTCTCCTTGAAAGTCTCAGAAGATTACTCAGGTATACCTTAATCTTAGCTTACCATTTTAAGCAGCTGTCTCACCCAGAAGAGATTCAGATGCTTAAAACGGCTTGCAGAAAAATTATGTATGTAAATTGAGAAAGTCATGCAGATGCTGTCTGTGTCTGGTGGAGCAATGAATGTTCTTTTTCCTGTGTTCTATGATTTGATTGCTTAAGTTTATGGTTCACCATACATCTACCAAATTTAAACAGTCAGATGCCAGCAGATCAGTGGCAAATTAATGGGAAAATGAAAACTTCATGAGAGATATCAAACCAGCCATTAGCACATAAGCCTTGCTAAGCAATACAGAGTTATTAAATACAAAGAAATTCAGATTTGCTTAGACTGCTCGTAGGAAAAGAATCTTGGAATTGATGTTTATCTAGGTGCATATCAGCCATAAAAGTTGCACCTGGATTCCAAGCTGAGCTTGAAGTTTTATTTGGGAAGAACACAGATGAAAAAAATCACCATATAGAAAATCTTTTCTATTTTGCTAGGAAAGGTTCAAACAGGCTCTGCTGATACTTATATGCACTTCACAGTGAGAAGCTGCACACTCTACAAATGAGAATGATCCATTATGCACTCTGTGAGGAAAAGAAAGAAATGTCAGGCCCAAGTCTAACCTGTAACACCATACTAACAATTCTAAAAAGACAAACAGGATGAGGAGTTCTGTGTTCCTGTCTGACAAACAGAAAGACACTAGTACCAACATCATGTTAGCCAGGCAAATGTCTTTGAATCAGACAAAAGGTAAGAATCAGTACCATTACTGAACCATACGTGTATGAAAACTTTACACAATGCCTGTCTAAAAGAAGCAGCTGTGTGAAAACAAGTTACAGAGGCAGGTTGCAGACCACAGACATCCAAACCACAGTCTCTCAACTAGGAGTCAAATGAGACTACTTTCTGGTTTAGCTTGGAAGTCTCTTGTCAGGTCCAAGTCACAGAGACAGACAGATCTCAAGGATGGATCCAAAAGTGGGTTCCCCACTGGTTCCAAAGTGTTTGCTTATCCAACATGAAAAACACTGGTTATTCAACAAGATTCAGTCACTCATTACTTCCATGTGCACCGAACAGGATATATGAAGGCAGACATCTGAAGTAAGATGCGACACACAAACTCATGGAATCTCTGAAGTTTCCTTAGATATTCAAGCCAAGACAATTTCAGTCTTAAAGAACAAAGATAGCTGGGATCTGTTTCCATGATAGCACAAACAGAATCATGACTTTTGAGAAACAGCAAATAAAAATGACTTAGAAAACTTCAATGCCAACCTTAGTGCTTGTGGGCAACCATGCTGTATGTGTACTCTAATCCCTTAAGGTTGAGTCACTTTTTCCAGTGTCCTGTTGCACATCAATGCTAATCTGGTTTCTAGGAGACATCTTCTGCATGCTAACAGTTTGCAATACCGTTTTCCAAACTGGTCTTTGTGGCATCCACTTTTCCCAGCCCCTCACACTTGCTCTAAGTACTGCAATATTTGTTAATACCAGGGCACTCGGTACTGAAAGAGTAATTCAGTATGCTACATTTGTGCAATACCACAGCCACGAAAATGTAATCATTTGACATTTGCATTTACATCAAAATACCCTTTATCAGATAAGCAACAAAGAAAACAATAGGAAAAAGAGAAAAGTACATTTACAACAGTTGCTAAGTTTAGATACAGTAATAGAAGTAGTCTTTCCCTTCTCTGCTTCTATTTAGACAACTTCTGCAAGATTTTTCAGTTTCATTTTACTAACAAGTTGTCAGGATACTTACACTTCCCAATGGCTGAGGTCCAATACCTGCATGAAATGCTCAGACAAAATAAACTTTTAAGTGAAGAGGACACACATGTACCTCATACCTGGATCATCATTCACCGACTCTGTCTGTGTACTTCCATATTCAGATTAAGATCTTACTTCTTCCTATTTAAAAGTATTTCCCTATGACTCATAACTCAAATTAGGAGGTCAGATCTAAACACATCCTTGGAAGATGTGCTGACCACTTCCACCTAGTGTTAGAAATGCTGATGACTCTTGATCATGGTAAGGTGGAGCCATCTCCTGTCTGGATAATAAACAGCCTTTTTGTAACTATAAAGTTACTTAACTACAAATAATTCTTAACCACTGAAGCAAATGTTCTTTCAGCCTGACAGAGTACGGTCAACCCTCACTTACAAACATTTCCAGTATATGAAGTCTAGGATAACACGTCTCATTGACAGAGGAGCCGTACTTGACCTGCACAATACCAGATAAAAACCTACTCTGGCATGGGGGTTACAAGACAAGCTATATGCTTGGCTTTAGGTTAAAAAAAAAAAAAAAAAGTAAAACAACTAGGACTGCTAAACTGATATCACTTGGATGCCTTTGGATAAAGTCCAAGTCCATTCCAGTCTGCAACAGAGTTGCAGCTGGTGAACCCATCTGAATTGCTCTCCCCTTCTACAGCACCTTGAAAGGAAAAACATGTCCGTTTTGGTTCTCATGCTCAGCAGCTGGTAAACCCCTTAACTGTACATGAACTGACACTGTTACTTTATACATGCACGGAATTAATATGCAACTTCTTACTAACTCCCGGTGAGGGCTACATAAGACAGTATTCAAACAACTTCAGTCTGATAGTAAGGTAAGAGTGAACAGCCTTCGAACAGGACTGGAATAATATGATGACATAGCAGATGATAAAGAGGAAGCTCCTCTCAGAGACAAAGTCCATTATGTCAGTGAGCTTGTCACTGGAGAAACGTGAATTTTGGAGTCACCACAGAGACACCATTACAAAAACTGCAGTGCTTAGAGGATATACAAGACCGTGACAGTAGCTAGAATTCCGAGATGCCAGTTGTGCATTGTAGAGACGCTAGAAAGCAGAGCATTAAGTAGGGGTAAGCCATCAAGAAGTGTGTAGTCACAGAAGACAAACAGTAGTTAAAAGTTTAATCAGTAGCACCGTTAACTGGCTGAGGAATGTGTCCTCTCTCACACTACTTGGAGCTTTTTCAAGTCTTTCTTATGAGCAGTATAACTTACCTAACACTGCAGTTCATAGTGAAATTAGGAACAAGGAATAAAAGACAGCCAGTCCCCAGGTTTGTGGCATTTTGTTTTGGTTTTAGCTGGGACCTAAATTTCATGTTTCAGTGACTTGGATACACTAAGAAAATTAATACATCCACAGCCTTAAACTATTGCATGTACATATACCTTCTGCAAATACAGAGCTGGACCATCACTGAAGTATCCTGTGCAGCCACCTCCCCACCACAGTAGCATTACCAAGCTAATACAAGATGACACATTTAGCAGGACATAAAAAGGTCAATATACTTACAGGGAGGCAAGTGGGAAAGGCAACATGAAAGCTAAGGGAATGGTCTTCAAATGTCTCAAAGTCTCAGAAATACGGCAACAGAGTCAGTCTCAGAAATAGGGACCCAGTTATGGGACATTTTTCAGGCCTCATGAGAAAGGCTTAAATACTTTGAGAGACCTTGAGCTCCAGCTTACTAAGAGTTGGCAGCCTCAAACACATGAACAATAGAAAATCACTACATTTCTGTGAACAAGACAAAGATTTTCAATCTATGAACTAATAATTCTGTTTCTCATGGTAAAATCCACATTCCCCTTTCCTCCACTGTTTGTCAAACAGCTTTCCCACACAGCTTTTTGGCAGCTAGACACATCACAAGAAACAGTATTTTTATATACAAATTGCCCTATATTTCCCAAGAAATCATCTTTCCAAAGCAATGGAGCTAAAGGCTAAAAGAAAACACACTAGTTCTAGGAAACTGATTACCATAAACAGTAGTATCTTGATGAGTTCAAAACGAACACATCAAGAATTTGATTGACTACTCAATCATAGGCAAAAGAGGCATAATGATAATAGGGTTTCCAATCTACATTTTTCTGGTACACTATGTGTTCCACTTCAGGAGGACTCCATGCCCCTGCAGTGGTACACCACATCGGTATCACTGCAAACCAGAAAGCTAGTAGGTTAGACACTGTACCAACAGCTAGCTTTCAACTGAAGAGTCCACAAAAACTTGCTGTTACTCTTTCTCTTCATTTCTAATTCCAGAAACTAGAAGCATCCTCTTTTAGGCCATGTTCAGAATAATACTGAAGGACAAAACCACACTAATATTTTTAAAGGGGGGGAGGGCAGACTTTTTTCACCTTCCTTTATAATATTGTCTATTAGCTATAACTCTTCATAAGGGTGCTATCATACAAAAAGATTCTAAATTTACCATTTCCTATCATTACTGAAACACAAATAATTTTCCCATGGACTTCTCCTTTATGTCCAGCAGAGGGTAGTAAAGGAACAGCTTTGTGAACTCCAAAAAAAGTTCATTCTCATTGCATATCAAGTAGTGTATAACAGAAGGTTATAAGATTGCCTTTTAATTAGACTTACACTACTCTTCACACAAATCACCTTAAGAAGTTCAGTGCTATTATCAAGAACTTAAGTACAATTTTCTATACAATTTTCTAACCAAATGCCCATTAACACAAGGTACTCTGTATGAAAATTGAAATAAGACATGTCTCCTGTGTCCATCTTCCCACAAAAAAAACAAATTTCAAGCTATAAGCTAAAAATTCCATGAAGAGAGATAAAGAAATATAGAGCTATTTTATGATTACCATCCTGTCGCAGTTTACTACTTTAAGGCTACTATATCTGAATGGAAATCCATCTCAAATACTGACATCATAGGCAAAATAAGAGTTGTATTTAACCACAGCTGGAAGTACAGAACTGGTTATCAGAACATACTTCTAACATGGGTAATGCTTATTCCCATAAATTGGGAATTAACAGCTAGAACACCACAGAACTATGCGAGAGCAATACCAGATGGGAAGAAACACAAGGAGACTTTGGCATATTGGCACATAGCAAAAACTACTGCCTAGGCTTTACTGCCCTTTGTGAATGACTCTTCCACAATGTATGGGAAGAATTTGGCAGCTGAGAATGTGATCCACAGAAGCTAGCATGCTAGTGAGGCAGCTCTTATGGCAGAGAGGAGGAAATTCTACTGACAGCAATGTGTTTAAATCCTAACAACCTCCCAGCTTCGCAGAAGCACTTCTTTCTACTTGTGAATGCAGCATGCCCTTTTAAATGGGCATAGTCCTTTCTTCCAAACACAATTAGAAAGGAATATTGTGCTTATTTCCTCTCCTTTATGCAACAAGTCTGTCCTTGAACACTTCCCTATTTCCCTCCCTCACAGCCTTCAAGACCAAAGTTCCAATAACTGAGCTACAGAGGCGGAAAACAGCTTATCTGGTCCCTTTACTCGAGGTCTTTCCACTCTGTTTCAGCATGAAGGACAGATAGTACCTCTGCCTAACTGAGCTCCAGAAGGTAAGACAGGGAGAGGAATGACAAACGTATAAATAAAAGACAGGTTGAAATTAGATTTCAAACTCTGTTAATACTAAACTGTTCCTGAGTATATAATTTTCTGGGGAGTGGATTATGGTTTAGTGAGCAACTTAAAATAGATTTTGTTAACCTGAATTTTGAACTTTAGAACCCCTGCAGCCTTTCAGGACTGTAGAAAAGGCAGAACAAATTTTGCTCCACAAACAGCGATGCAGAGTACTGGTAACTTATAGGACACAGATGATGCTCACAGATGATGCTGTCGTCACAAACTCTGGAGTTTTAAGTCCACCCTCCAGTATGAAGCCTACAGTAATCAACATAGACAGCTTAAAATGTCTAGTGCTAGAATAAAGGTATTTTCAGAAATGCTCATCAGTCATCTCTCTTTGACCTTAAGAATAGAATGGGTAAGTTATTACGGTAGGCCCTTTCAAGACATTTACATACATACAATTTACTTTTGAGATGATAAAGTGAGCTGCAAGCTGACTAAAGCATATGCATTGCAGGCCATCATGGACCTTTTTTTTTAAATTCACAGGGACTTGTGCTAATTTGCTTAAACTTTCAAATGCAAGAGGTCTCATCACATCTTTCCTTAATTTATAGCTTAAATAGCTATACTTAGAACAAGTACCATAAGACTGATTTTTCTGTAATCTATGTTGTTTTCTCACGACACTATTAAGAAATTCAGTAAGTTAAAAGAATTTAATAAAAATTAAGCAGCAATTAAAGTATCTTTGAGAATTGTGGTAAATAGACAGCATTCCCCGATAAAACCATCTCCAGGGCATAGCAGTTACACTTTTTCAAGGAACTAAGTGCTTCCTTTTCAAATTTACAGATGGTGATCCCAACCAAAATATTTAGAAAGATAAATAATTTCCTGCTTGCTCCTCTTCCTTTTAGCTCATGATTCCTATGTTAATATATCAAGAGCCATGGAGTCACAAAAAAAGCCCTTGTTCAAGAACTTGGAAGAAAAAATCTTTGTTTTTAAAAGGTCTGTTGGAACTTCACTGTACACAGCACTTTCCAACTGAAGATAATTCTGCCTAGGCCAGTATGTGCAGCTCACAGTACCTGACAATAGATTTCCTGTAGATCTCTTTGAGGGCACAAAGTCTACGTTGTTGGTCAATAAGTCAGTGTTTTTAGTTGATGAGCTTTGATCTTCCCTGTAGGAATTTTCTTTTGTACTTCATCTTTAATGCAGCACTCTACCTACCTAGCAATCAATGCTTTAAACTTTTAAATTCTTTTGCCTTTAAGGGAAAAATAACAGAGAACAAACACAGCTGAAAACTGTATGTCACTTATTCCTTTAAGTGCTCGCAGTATCCTGCAAGTGCCAGTTCTTTAAAATTTGTTGCAGAAAATATTTAACATGTCTTCGGTAGAAAACTTACATGAGGCTAAAGAATCATCTGGTCACTATGCTTTTCTGCAGTAACAAATACTCTACCAAGAAAGTCTTGGTCCAGACTGGCACAGTATGTACAGATAACATAGTTACTACAAGTCTATCAGTGGACAGACAAAATGTTGAAACTCAGGAGAGAACTAGCCGTTTAGTAAAAGGAGCACATTTGCAAGATATTAGTCTTAAAAACTTGAGACTTCTCAGCAATGGGCATCGCACAACAGACAGGCAAACTAAAACTACCTGTAGCTTTTAAGTCTAAATAGGAAGAAGTTGCCATAACGCCACTGGGATCTTCCAGTGCTATGGAAGATATTGTGCTACCTACCTAGCACAACATCTGCTGACTTACTTAGGTTCTCCATTGCAAATTCACTAATTCTCAAAATCGGTTCTTAAGCCAAAAAGATAGGAAGATAGACAAATTAAGAGATTATGGAAAATGTACAGAATTCCTAAAGTGAAGTTAACCTGGTTTTCAGGCTTACATAAACCTTTCCCCATCTGCTGTTCAAACACCAGTCTAAAGTCAGGCACACAGTGTAAGTGGCACTCAGCTGTTCAGCCTTTTCTGCAAAACAGATGTTCAACATTTTGTTAATCCAGTACATAGAATTCACAGTGTAAGTGGGAGGTTCCATCCCTCAAGAATGAAATTGCTTAGCGTGTCAGCACTTGTTCAGACTAATAGCAACAGCCAAAAAGCCTTACTTCAAGTTCTTTTTTAAGTCGCTCCTCTCGTTCAGCGCTGTATTCAAGCTCATTGGCCTGGCGCCTCAGCTGCTCAGTACAGCCATTGTGTTCCACTTCCACATCTCTCATTTTCTTGCGTATATTTTGCAGTGCATTATTCTGCTCCTAGAAAAAATAAAGCATTAAGAGATACTTTTACTAAGATAAAGTATTATAGTAAAGAGTTCAAAAGATGAATACTTTGTGAATGGAGACTGCATTAGAACAGGTTATTAAAATCTAACATGTTAGAACATGTCAACAGAACCATTTGCCCAATAGCAGACATGCTCTTCATTGACCACTAAGTAAAATGCATTGCTTCAAAAATCACTATGAACATGACTTTCTGCAGTAATACCAAAATCAGAGCCAGCTCACCACAGAAAATCTTACTCTCTAAGGAGTACAAGGTTGCTCTTCCAATCTCTTCTCTCTCCCAGATCAGTGGCAATGATGGAGAGAGAAATGGTTAAGTGCATTTGACGAAATGATACATAGGGACAAAAATTCTCTTTTGTTCTGGTTATAACTGTTAGAACTTGAAATCAAACCAGACATTTTTTAGAAATAATTACTCCCATAGACTAAATAATCTTCATTTCTGCTATTCTGAGAAAGACTGTCTTCTGTCTAGAAACTGAATTACTTTAGAAAATTACCTACATGAACTACAAAATCCTCAGTAGAATAAAATAACCCAGCTGTTCCCCACTTCAATTTCTGTGTTCAGAAGTTGAACGAAAGCTACAGGCTGGGATAATTACTAACACTACTGGGCTCAGCAGCTCTGCAGGGTCACTGTTACAAAATCCACATTCACACCGCATCAGACTCAGAGGAAAGTAGCCAAATAATGAACCCCCAGTAGTCTAGCGTAATACTTAAGCAAGAGATCCCAGAAGTCTCAAAAAGAACAGCTTTGGTCTAGTGGACAGGAATAAGCTTTTCCGTAACTAGCATCAGAAACAAGCTATAAATCCAGTGATTTAGTTGGAGGACCTTTGGAGACCCAATTTGTTAAAATTACTTTCTGTGCAAAACACGGAAAGATTACAGTAAGTCCTCCTGTTCATTTACTCCTTTCAATATCAGGGCAAGAGAGTTTTTGTGAAAATAAACCAGTTGGCCTCCAAAATCTGGTATTACCCTTACATCACATAATTTTGTTCCTAGAAATCACTAATCATAAGACAACTGCAGAGCCGGGAGGAGGAGGAGGAGAAAATGAATTATTCATATAGAATGATTCTTGGGAAGACTGCAGTCTGACAGAACCATGTTTGTACATGAAGATCAAAGAAATACAAGGCTTTTCCAAAGTTTGGAAAAGATTTTTATGATCTCCTCCAGACTGAAGGTAGAAAGTTTTGGCCACTCAAACATGACAATAAGGGAATCATCAGTCTTCTGCAGTGCTAAGTGCTACTAATTAGTAACTGAAAAAATTACGTTTATTCTCCCCTCTTTTTTCATGCACAGGCACTATGGTATAATTTTTTGGCATCTTCTAAAAAGATAAGAAGGAGCATGCATGTGAAACACACATGAAAGAAAAAAAATGGAACCTCAGTAAATCAAAATATTGCAAATATTTTTACAAATAAATGCAAAATATTGCAAAAATAGTATACCTGGGTATGGAATAAATTTAAGCCAATCCCCTAACTT
Source organism: Phaethon lepturus (assembly GCF_000687285.1). Lineage (NCBI taxonomy): Eukaryota > Metazoa > Chordata > Aves > Phaethontiformes > Phaethontidae > Phaethon > Phaethon lepturus. Next base: position 8,433 of record NW_010539240.1, on the reverse strand, counting down.
CGCCTTTAATGTCAAGCCAATGCACAGGTTTCTTCCCATCAGCATCCTAAAAAAAACCCTTTTAATCATTTTTATAGAAATATACAACTACTCCCATTCTCTCCCCACTGGAAAGATACAGAGATATTTATCTCTTCAGGTATATCTTCCAGACATTAACAAAAGTGAGCGGGAAAAATGCACATGAAATACGTCATACATAGTTTGCTGCAAAATACTACATCAAGACGTAAAAACATTTTATACCGGAAATGTAGTTAACATTAATCATTGACAAATGATTGACATGAATACATCAAGCTTCTTATACAAGTCAATATGAGTTGTAGGATTTCAGAATCTTAAAGAAGTCTCTGAACTTTTCAGACTTGGTATGAAACTGTGCAAGACTATCCCAGCAGTTACCTGCACTTAGAAGGATCAACAAGAAACATATTTCACCATGTTAAAAAAAAAAAAATATATATATATACATACATATACACCTGCATGTCATACACACACTTAGTGTGTATATATATCTGCTTTTTCATTAAAAACATGGCCGATTTTTTTTAAACAAGTGTGTATAAACAACACAATTTCACAAGTAGTCTAAGGAAAAACAGAGTGCTTCTGTGAAGGAATATCATATTCTGAGTAACCACAAGGTGATGCTATTGCACTTACTATTGAACTCTAACATCTTTTATTATGAAGTGGATGGCACGCTAAGCACACCCAACAGAGCGCACTACAAACCTGTTAGAAAGCAGAGAGGATTACTTTCCCTCTGTATCTTACACATACATTTCAATAGGTTAAGCTGACTTCATTTCCGTGCCTACCTCAGCACTTTTATAGCCAAATTCAGTGAAGTGCAGCTTTTGCAACCAGGATTTGCATACATGCTTAGAATCTCATTTCTTGTGTATGTATTAAGACCAAAATTAAATCCACTTTATCTAGCTTTCATTTCATAACTCAGAATAACTATAAAAGTATTTAAAACAGGCCTGTAAATACACAATGCAAAAGACTGGAACACTTGTGAAGTTGTAATTTGTAAACTCAGATCCTTCTGACATTTATCTGCCAAGTTAAAATCAATTAAGCTTTCAAGCAACAACTAAGGCTGTCGAGTCCATATTTAACATTTATTTATGTATTTTTAATTTGCTGGTATTATATAACTATACATAAAACCTGTAACTAGGGCATTGGGCAGGGGAACAGCTGCAAAAGCGAAGGGGGAAAATAGAATATTTTTACTACTGAAAGCAGGTTAGGAGTTGACAGGAGGTTAGGAGTTGACAGGTGGTGGTGAATCACATTTACCTTAGCAGTTAACCATTTTCTAGCTTTAATACATCTACCAAGAAAACACCTGCCTCTGCAGATCACCTTTACTTTTGAATATACATCCACTGACAAAGACGCTGCTCCTTTTGATCTGAGGCCAAACATCACTTGAGAGAGTGTACCTCCCCAACATTGCTCTTTTTATACAGTATTAAATAAACTCACTGAATGTGGCTTCTACAAAACACTGCATAGAAGACAAGTCCATTCCAAAGCCTCCTCAACCTAACTCAGCCTATTGTTAGCCAGAACTCAGAGCCTACATGGCAACTTAAAAAAAGTACAGTGTATCTATGTAACTGGTTTCTTCATAGCCTGTACCTAATGGTACTTTTTTTAAGCATCAACTTTGAATGAAAACGGAATCATGTTTCTGTTGGTTTGAGAAGGACCTTAGGTTATCACCTGTCAATCAACTCATCAGTTTTTCTCTGAAATGTTCTCTTCCCGTGGCTTTCTCTTTTTTTTAACCATTTATGGTTCTCCTAACTGTTCCTTCAAAACACCATTCAACATATCCACAAAATTACTAGGGTGAGCGGAGAGGCAGGAACTTCCTTTTTGTCCTTCATTCAGAGAAAAGCCAGTTCAGTGGGATCCTTCTCCACCATCAGGGCTCCTGGTCATTAAGATAACAAGACAACAAACTCCTTTTGCCACCCATACACAGAAACACTACATATCTGCATACTACTCGATTTCTACGTCAGGCCTCATTATTGCACCTTTCTTTCCAGATCTTACCTTCAAACAAACAGCTGAAGTCAGTAGACAGTACTTTTGGAATACATATAATGAAGGGATTCTCTCTGCCCTGATTTTTTTAAGAGCTGCTCCTGCAGGTTCTGTGTAGAATGGGACCAACAGAACCATAACATAGTACAACAGGTAGGTTTGCTGTCAGAACTTGGCTATCAAACTGCCAAGGATTGTTTTGTGTCATTTGGGAAGACTGTCTGGCAATGTCCCAGGCTTGGAGCTGACCAAGCAGGAAGAAAGCAGGCCTAATTTTCTACTGCTTAACTTAGGCCCAGACCAACTGGGACAAGTCTGCCACATCTTAAAGGGAGCTATAAAAGAAGAAAATAGGAATATTAAAAAAGTCTCACCTAATAAAAGGAAGTGAATCGCTTAGTAGCAATCTGTTCTTTGCGTATGTCATGCATATGAGTAAATGACTATCAGCCTTAACAGACCCGCTGCACTATACTTCTTTAAAAGCATCAAGGATAACTATAGTTGAATACATTCTTGATTTTCCTCAGATGCTATTATTACAGTGCTAACATATAAGGTAATTCCATTAAAGAGAGTGAAATTATAGTTGTGTAATTAGTTGTGTCCCTGTGGAGCAGATAAAAGTCGACTATGTTAACTCAGCACTTCCACACCATACTACTAGATTTCTTTGAAACATAATTCAGTTTTGAATAGCTTGACTGTACTAAAAAGTGTAAAAAAGAGGGTTTTTTTTTTACACATTTAACATCTAAGGCATTTATGCATACTAGTGCAACTCAACTTTGAAAAGTACTTTTTTCATGAAATACAATGAAATTAACATCTAAACAATAAAACCACATAGTCTAAAACAGATTATAAGGTCATCTCTTAGGATTAAACAATTCTTTTTCAAACCAAACAGCAGAATTTCCACCAATTTTTCATATGTAGTATGGAGTGAGTAATGTACAAATGCAGATCTGGAAATCCCACCATCATTGTTTGGGTTCCCTGACAATACATAGTGTCCATATTATAGAAATGATTTTCATGTTCACAGGCTATTAGATGTCAGACTGGGGGAGGTAAGAGGGAAATGGAGTCAGAAGCTAGGTGTTGGGTGTCACTGATTTCACTAACTCAGCTTTGCATGACACTGCAAATGGGCCTCACTACCATTGTGCACTGGTAACTTGATTTAGGTGTTTACCATGAATATCAGCCACAACACATTCCATCAAAGCAAAAAAGTCTGTGACACATTACATGTAACTTTATAAAGCTATATTCTTCAGAAATATTCTGCAGCATTTAACCATTTAACAGATTTTTCCCTAAACCAGAAAAAACCCAACCTACCACACACTGCACCACAAAAAAAGTTCCAGCCATCATCTCATACAACTTGCCAAGTAGTAATACGTCATACCTGCAAAACACTTTCTAGTTTGTTTTTTTCCTTAAGAAGCAATTCGTATTCACCACTGCAAGTTCTGCGGACATCATCCTTCTCACTTGCAAGCCTTTGCTGTTGTTCTTTCCACTTCTGCTGAGCAATATGAAACGTTTTCTCAGTCTCTGCCACTTTCTGCTGAAGTTTTTCATTCAACACTATTGTTTACAGAAAAAGAGAAAGAAAGATGACAAGTTGCACTGCAAAGCATGTTCAGAAAAAATGTGTAATGATCATAGAATCATAGATTGTGATATTCTGTGGAACATTGGAACATTAACACTTCCAGCACAGGAGAGCATCACCTTCACTACAAAGAAACAATCAAATTTGTGATCCTATAGCATCTTTCACCCAAGGACACAGTAATGCTTTAGAGACTTAAACACTTCTCTTCTTAGAAAAGAATAAAAACTCAAGATAAGTGAGGTATCTATAGCATGGAGGACTTTATTTCAGATTTCTACAACATTTGGCCTGCTTATTTCCAAATGTCTATTTGATATATAGATACTAGTTTGTATCTATTATTTTTGAGCTCATTTTAAGTGACAGTAACAGCAGGCACCTGCCCCATGAAAGTGACTATAGGAAAACCTAAGGCAGGTTGGGTTAGCGAACAAAGGCTTAGCTTTTCCAAGAAAACTTACTGCAGCTCAAGAGATGTAAATCTTGAACACATCAAATGCCCTGAGATAGGAGAATGTTGTACATACTCTTCTGTGAAAGCTTAAACACCATGGCAGCCTTCGTTATCTATGCTTATTTAAGTAGTTTGACCAGGAACTTTATTTTACAAACTGATTTTCAGATGAAAGTAGTTTGAATCAGCTTTTCATTTTGCTCAGTACAGGTAGATACACTGGTATTTAAGTGATCGCCATTTTCTAAGATTTTTATTTCAAATTCACCAGTACTCTGAAATTTCTTCCCAGTCAGAGAAGGATAACATGAACAGAAGCAGCACATGAAGACAATATAGAGAATCAGTGGACACAATGATGGGAAAGGACTGTCAGACAGCAGGAAGCCAAGCCTCACTGAGAACAGCATAAAAACAATTTGGAGGAAATACTGAAGAGGACAAGCCACAAATGAGGCCTTCTGTCCAAGGACCTAAGATGGGGTCACACCCAAGCACCATATGAGGCGAGGAAGACTCCAGGTGTCCAGGGAAAACAAGCGGTAAGTTATAAACTGCAAAAGAATTGAGTTGCAAATGCAACACCACGATGATTGTACTTCTTTGGAACCTGTCACAGAAAAAAAAAACAGCTTGAGGAATTTCAACTACTGTAATTTACTGTCAGTTAACAGACTTCTAATTACTGATTCTGGTACTGAAAGAAACTAACACACACATTTAGGAAAACATCCCTTGCCTCTGCAAAACCTCTCCGACTCCCTTCTTGTTCTCCAGTCTCCTCACCACGTTAGCCTAGTCCCTTCAGGGAGGTGACAGGCAGCACAGCAGGCTGGGGTAACTGTGCTGTGGTTCCTCCATCAGCAACAGTGCCTTTTGAGTCCTGCCTCTTGGTGCCTGCATGGGAGATCACTACTTTGTCCCCAGCCCCTGCTCAGGCTGCCGCTCTGCTCCTGTCTCTCCTGCTGTTTATCCTCTTCTTTATCTCTTCCTCTCAGCATTTAACCACCCTTTCTGAAACACATTTTGGCAGAGGCACCATGCATTCTCTGGTGGGGATTTTGGCATGCAGTGGTGCGTGGGTTTGCACGTTGTGGAGCTAGCCAGGACCAGCTCCGAGCAGACCCAGATGGCTTTTTTCCCCCACAAGTTGCCCTGCAGACCTGCACCCACCACCACCACCTGCCAGCTGTGCCCCATGCAGCAACCAACGAGTTTTCTAAATCATAAAGTGAATCACAAGATGAGATGTAAAGTATTTTAAAATACACACACACACTAACCACTTCTAAACTGGAAAGCAAACTAGAAGTATAACAACCATGCACATAAAGAAGCACAGCTTTTCTTTAAGTGAGAAACTGGCAGTTCAAATCTTCAGCTTGCAATCCCAGGGGAATTTCCAAAGGGTAAAGAATGCCCTTTCCAGTTTGCAATCCGTAAGATTTTTTTTTTGTGTGTGTGTCCTCCAAAGGAGTGAAAAGTTCAGCTTTCTAATTATCTTAAAAACACCTGGTACTTTAAGTATTTGCAAGTTTCCAAGTCTCCTTCCATTCTTGGAAGGATAAAATCTCTATGAGGAACGCTCTAAACTCTTCAAGGAGTATCAAAGGTTCAGCAAACTCACAAATGCATCTCCTTTACTAGATTAAAAAGGTATTATACTTACATAGGTAATTTAAAATGCACCTCACTTACTTGTAAGAATGAGAAATATCTCTCTGTTGAGGAGGATCAAGGAAATCTGAGTTTCTGAATACAAAACTAGTAGGAAAAAAATGTCTAGGTAAAAACCTTCCCTTCCACATACTACTGTCATAACATACATGTTCCATTACCTATAAAAAGAGAAACAAGGCTGATGAGAAGAAAAAAAAAACTGACACAAGCAATGAAAAGCTTGAAACCTTTGAAAGGGAGAGAGGAAGGGGGGGGGCGCAGGCAAGACAGAGAAAGGGGGAAGCGAGAGAGAGAAGCAAGCAATATGATGAGAACATCTGGAAAAAAGTTGTTGGAAGTAGTGCAAACAAATGAACAGGAATAAACTTTTTCTTTTCTTTTTTGCCCCTGAAATGGAAAAGGAAGAACTGCTGGACATAGTGACAACCAGGATGTGGAGACAGCCACCATGATTACAATTCAGTACAAGGACAGCAGTGAAAGAGGGAACAACGGAAGGTAAAGGGCAAGAGGAAAAGGGGCCAATAGGTTTAGCAGGTTAGTTTTAATTCACACATGAAAGAGCAAGAGTTTTGTATTCGTATGAATTTACAAAAGCAGATGGATGAGAGATGGGAAAGATAAAAGAGATCCAAAAATCCAGCAATAACGAGAAAATGTAATTAAGTCACTGCTGCTCATTTGTCTTCCTGACTTGAAACTGACTTAGCCTTTGTTCCGTGTTTGCTTTTTTGAAACGTACCTTGCAGTTCCACAAGTTTGCTTTTTGCATCACTTAACTCCTCTTCTGCAGCATTCTTTTTCAGACGAGCATCTTTTCTGGCAATTGCCAATTCATACTCCAGGCTTTGTCGAACAACCTCTCCTTTCTCCATTTCTGACCGTAATTTCACTATCTGGCTTTCATAGCTGGACAGCTAGAAAATAAATTTGTTTCAAAAAACTGGCAACAATGCTCTTTTGAAAAAATGCAACATGTTACAGAAACACACCTACAGAGTATTTTTAAAGACATTTTGTATTGCATTTACGGCTGCCTTCTTATTCCACTTGAATTTGAAATATAGTCTTGCAAGTGCACATCTATGCAGATTTTAAGTACTTCAACTGTTTTTTATGCAAACTGTTCCTATTCCTAGATGAATGTCATGTACCTTAAACATACCCCTCCATTTTTCCAAAAATAAACTACCTTAAGAAAATAAAAGTCATAATACTGTCATCGTCCTGCACCTCAAAGGAAAAAATGCAGCAACAGAAACATTATAGTCCTTAGGCAATTTTCTGGTAACTTTCTCTAAATTTAACACTTAGAAAAACAGCCATGTTGGAATGCTACGCTATCAGTCATCTAGTAACCCACACGTACACATTTGAACAAAAAATTCAGTCCAATAATGTTCAGTAGTCAAACAGAATACTACTACATTTAACAGACAAAAAAACTATGAATGGAAAATGCTTCAAAAAGTGATTTTATCCAGATTAAGAAGCACAGTCCAGTCATTTCTGCCTGGGTCCAGAAAATCAGGTTCAAGCTATTTCAACACAAGAAGGTGGAAAGTAAATATGTATTTCTTCAAAACATCTACAGAGTAGCCACTTCACTTCAATTACATTGCATGTAGGTAACTTGAACGTTTCCATATATGTAACTATACAATAAATTAATAGGGCGGAAAAAAAAAAAAAAACCACAGTCTCTCAAGAAGTTCATCTACTTAAAATGCAACCTGACTTTGTGGTGCTAACCACAACAGCAAAATGGTGCAGAAGACCCTTGCGCACCCCCAGCTTTCAAACTGTCAATTAACATGTGGTTTGGTTTTGGTTTTTGTTGGGTTTGTTTTTTTTTTTTAAATCGAGGTAATTCCAGGGATCCATTTTATAGAACCACCTCACAGTTGATGGGGCAATGGGAAAATAACGAATTAACTGCAGCACAAGAGCAAGACCTTGGAATCTCTTAATTTGGGCACACAGCCCAATAACATATGAAACAGCAAACTTGGTTTATTGGTGGGATTTAGCCCAAAACAGATGAATAAGCAGCCACATCAACTGCTTCTAGCAAACCACTAAGAGCAGAATTGTTACCCATAGTAGTAATAATACTTCTGCACCAGCACAGTTTAAACCAGGACATCAGCTGTCAGATCACTGGCATTAGCAAGTGCAGGAAGTGTTCCTAGCAGCAACAAATCCAAAGCTGATTATGACTTGCTGTACTCAGTGCCCGCCTCTCCTTATGTGGGAGTGCAAAAGCTGATACTCAAGCTAAAGAAAAGATTAAGGTTGGGGTTTTTTCTTAATCCTACTTCATTTCAATAGTAGTTTGCTACAACAGCATCAGGGAAATCTTTGTAATGCAGGTAAATTATTTCCCTGAGGAATGAATAAAGTTCTCATTAACACGTACGAAGTTATTGGACATTATATGTTTTTACAGTTCTTGAAAACTACAAATTTGCACAAAGCTGAGACACTGCAAACAATACTGTAAACACACACACAGAAGAATACTGTACTAGGTTTTTTGAGTTGCAAATTGTTTATGAGTTGCAAATTATTTCTGCAGAATTAAAATGATACC
>NW_010539239.1:2730-4667 GCF_000687285.1 Phaethon lepturus | reverse complement strand
GCCGCGCAGGGCGAGGCGAATGGCCGGCGGCCGGGTCAGCAAGGAGCCGGGCGAGGGGCAGCTCGTTGCTAGGGAAGGGTTGGTATTTGCCATCGGTTTTGGCGGTGCCCAGGGAAACTTGCTGTTGAACCGTTTGACTGTTCCCAGCCCCGGGATCCTTTCCTGCTCGCCTGCCTGCCCTGGCAGCGTTGATGTGCCAGCCCAGCACCGGCTCCGTGGAAATGGGGATCTGAAGCAGGTTGCTCGCAAGTTGTATGAAACAAACACATTTGCTAGCATGACTCTGCAACACAACATCAACTCAACTCCTTTTTATTATTAATTTCAAGCTCCAGCTGCTGCCTTGAAGCATTTTGTTTTGTCATTCTGAAAGTTGCTGCTCAGAACAAACAAAAGGGAAAGAAAAATGAAAGCAAAGCCCCTAGAACTCATTAGGAATGTAAAGTCTAGCAAGGATGGCTAACGGTGTCTAATAATCCATCAAGGTGGCTCATCTATCAGCTATAAAAATGTCATCCCTAGAAGTTTACTAAAGCTTTATAAGGTCTAAGCAGCGTTTACTGCTCATGGCGGCAGCAGTGAGACAGCAGCGTGCGGGAGGCATCGCACGGCCAAGGAGAACAGAGCGCAGTGCCCACACCGTGCAGGAGCAGCACCGGGAGCATGGGCCAAACCTGTGTCAGCCCAAAGGATGGGGTGTCCTTCCGTCCTGGCTGCAGAGCACACGCAGGCAGTCAGTGCCTGCGTACATACTTTGGCCAGAGGAAGTCAAAAAGCCCATCAGCACTGGGGACTGCCAGCTGGCCTAAGAGCTGGGACCTGCTGCAGGTGGTCCTTGTGTCTGGTTTCATACAGTGTGGCTTGCTATCCTCTTACTCTTGCAAAGCTTAGCCTGATCATCTCCATAGCATCAGTGTCATACTGGAGAGGATGAGATAGCTGTTGTGGGTGTGGGGAGAGGGGAACGAACCCATTGACTTGCCCTGGTCTTGCCAAAAGGCACTGGAGAGAAGCTCTAACCCCGTCTGTCCTCTGCCAGCACAAGATCCTCTGCTCCCCAGCCGTGCCCTGCCTGGCCAAAGCAGGGCGGCAAGCTGTGGGGCAGCTCCACGAGGAACGGGAGAGCTGGGAGTGCACACACAGAAGGCACGTGGGTCCCACTGAGCCCAGGGGCTGCTGAGGTTGGTCCATCTGGACTAAACTCATGCTAAGGGCTTCACAAGCAGTACATGAGCATTTATCACCAGCAGATACTCTCCCTGTGCCTCCTGCAATGTCTCATTCACCTTCTCTGCTCTCCTTTCCAGTGACTTTCCCTTTGCCCTCAACTAATCCATCATCTGGTCCAGCCCGTGGTGTATTTGCTGCTTTACACTGCTGACCTTCAGGCTTTGCTCCCGGTTCTTGCTGATCCCTTTTCCCTTTGGAGACTGCTGACATGTTCTGGTTTTGAAACAGCTTCATACAAAACAAATCCAGATGAAGCTTAACATCCACCACCACTCCTCCATGCACCCAGCCTCTTCCCTCCCACAAGTTTTAAGCCATTCTTTTCACTCTGCTGCTTTGTGGGGCTAATGAGTTTACCACTGCTATTCCCTCTGTTGAGAGGATGGGGACAGTCACACAATCACTGCAAAAGGCTTCGAAATATATGTAAGTTGTTTGGGTTTCTCTGTGAAATCAGAATTTGAATCTCCACTCTTGGTAAAAAAAAAAAAAAAAAAAGAGAGAAACACCAACATTGAAGAGCAAAAACTTTAAAAAACCCCATCATTCATAGGGAGTCTGAGGTTTCACTGCCTTTTTCTCCAGACGGGAATGTTGTAACATTGCCTACAGAGCTTTTCTTCTCTGCATTAGGCGAGCAAGGAGATTTCATTTCATACATCATTTACAATGGAGTGCGTCAAGAGCAGAGTTGGTGCATATTAACA
>NW_010539239.1:319-2699 GCF_000687285.1 Phaethon lepturus | reverse complement strand
GAAAGAGTTGGGTTCTTTGAAAGTTTCAAAGCATTTCCACTGAGGAGGGGAGCCTGGGCTGCTGATTCCCTTTCACTCTGTCGTAGAAGCTGAGTGAACCAAAAGCCCATGAAATGGGAAGAGGAGAACAAAGGCACTGAAAAGACTGTAACGTGCCAGCATTAGTGGGAGCTGGAGTAGCGCAGGGATGATGCAGCAGCTGGACCTGTAAGTCTTGAGAAACTCTTCTATTCCTTCTCCTCACTCTCCTAATTGCCTCCTGCCTTCCTTTATGTTTGCACTGGAGTGGGTACAGGGTCCTCCCCATACTTGGAAAGAATGGTCATGGGTTGGGCGAACACAAGGAAGATGTTCTCCTCCTCCTCCTTCCTTCCTAGCCCATCTGGCCAGCAGCTGCCCATAAACACGCTTTCCTCTTTGTCCCAAGCTTTACTTTAAGCCAGGTCTCCACATCACTACAGAATGGCCACCCCATGTATTGATTAAAAAGTATTTCAGATAATGATTTCGTTTAAGAATTGATGTTCTTCTTTTTTTAATGTATTTGGGTTGCCTTTGATTTCCTCCTGGAATCTGGAGCCTTAAAATATGCTTAAGAAAACTGCACATTGTAACTCACTATGAAGTCTACAACTAAGTCTAGGGAAGCTGATGTCTCACCACAAGACTCCAGGGGCTGGAGCTTTCTGGAAAACACCAGACATCACAAAACTTGCTGTAAAAGCTATAGGACTGGCAGTGAAATGGCCATGTCTTCTCTCTTCCCACGTTACTTGTGCTTTTTTCTTCTTTGGCACATGCTGAACAGGCCACTCTGCAAGAGGGAACAGGAAAATCCCTGATGCCCTGTGATATCTGTGCCAACATCTTACCACCTTCCTCATGGCTGAAGAGAGCCATTGGGCAGGGGTGCCTGGGACCTTGGGCCTTTGTGCATGAAAAATCCTCTCAGCATGCTATCCCTTGCCTTTTCTATGGAAGACCACCAAAGGGGTCTTGAATTTTGGACAGAAATGTCTGGCAGTGAGCCTGAGGAAGAATGCCAGTATCAAGGGCATCTTCCAGGACTGTTGCACTGGGAATGCAATGATGATCTTCTCTGCCTGATGCTGCTCTTCCACGTACACAGTTGTAGGTCAAGGGATTGAGAAGAGATTTAAATAGGAGCTCCCATGGCTCCTGAAATTAATACAAAGTCTTAGTTGGCTGATATTAATATAAAGCCTTTCTTGGCTGTTGTAAAATTTACCACACCCCATCCTGGTGGGTCACCTTAGTGCTGCCTGACCCGAGGGAGTGCAGATGCAGCCGCAAAAATGCCCACCACGTCTGGGAATGTCTACCTGGATTCAAACACATTTGGGCTTGTTCAGTAATTGATGTTGAGCAGAGATGTTTCCCTGGATTTACAAAGTTTATTTTCAATTAAACTGTTGACTGATACTTGCTCAGAGTCTGTTCCAGAACTGGTGATGGATTTAAGTCACTCAGGAGAGATTCAGCTTGCTCCAGGTGACTCGTACAAGGTTACAGGAGCAAAGAAAGGATGCGGGTTTCTGTCAGCTGCAAGTTTTGCCCTGGTAGAGTTGGGAAATGGAAACTTTTCCCATCCCTCCCCCATGACTGTGCTTAGAAGTCCACAATCTATTTCTCTCACTCTTCACCTCTTCTCCTTTATATTGGCTGCTTTGCACCAAAAGCCCCATAGTTACATGCACTTTGACACTTGCATTTCAAAATGCCTGATTGTGGAGTTCTGCCAATATCAGCAATTGATCTGGTGCCACAGACCGGCTTAATTATTCAAGGTCAGTCTCTCTCTGTCTCTTCTTGTCCAGGGAGCAGCAGCTATGGGGAATAAAATTTGAACAGTCTTTAAATTTTAATCATAAACTTTAGTAAGTCACAGATTTGTTTTGCTGTATGTGGTTTTTTTCTATTGTACTTTGTGCAACTTTTCCAGCATCACCACTCAGAGCATGTCTTTATTGCTCGGTGCAGCGGTGTGCTTTTGTAAAGCACGGTATTTTACACTGCTATTTAAAATGCATAAGTTGTGTGATCTAAGCAGTTTCCAGTTCACTTTTGAGCTCCTGTAAAATGTATCCCTTAAGGCATTTCAGCTGAGCAACTAAGAAGGTGAGGGTATTAGAGGTTGTGAAATGGCTTGTCTGCTAATTCTTTCTATGTGCATCTCTTCAGATAAATCTCCTGTGACCTCCTACTACAAGCTGAACATTAGTTAAGTATCTCCTTGGTAATGGAGTGTCCTGGACCTGATCTTACATTGCATTAAGGACCCTTCATGCTATCTGGCAACACGTTGGCCTTCAGGGAAGATAGGAAAGGTGTCCCTGAAAGCACACGAGCTGCAAGTGAC
>NW_010539239.1:0-271 GCF_000687285.1 Phaethon lepturus | reverse complement strand
AGGGCCCACGGGGCGCCCCCGCCTCGGGCGTGCGCTCCGCCACTCACGCAAGGGGCAACGAGGAGCAAGCTTCGGTTGCCTTAGCCTTGGGGATGCTCTGATTTCCATCTGCCCCAGCCTAGGGGAAAACAAAGGAGCCTTTGAACCCCCGCGGTCCATCCCTGAAGTGACTCTGAGAGCCGACGGTCTAAGGAATTACTTTCATTTTAATAATAAATCCTCAAAAGAATTGCTATATATTATACAATTATATTATAGAATTATAATAATT
>NW_010539238.1:332-24749 GCF_000687285.1 Phaethon lepturus | reverse complement strand
GTGATTCTGTGATTCTGTGAAAGGGAATACAATTTATCAAGAGGAAATAAGCTATATCTTAGATGAGGTCAGCTGTATAAAGCATTGTTTGTCTCCTGGAATTAGAGGCAGGGATGAACAAGATGGCTTGTAAAGACAGTTCCAGAACTTCATCCATATCCACCCATTCAGTAACCCATCAGCACCCATTGCCGCACAGTGCCTCTCCCCTCTGTAGAATTATCTCATTTTTAATGGAATAAATACATGGAAGCAGGTCCCTCCTCAGAGAGGCAGGCGAATCCCCACCCCCGGCCTCCCTCACCATCCCAGCTGCCCTTACACAACAGGTATGGGGCTCTGGAACGTGAGGGACAGGAACACGAGGACCCTGATGAAGGTCCATCCAAGGGGGTGCCTAGGGTGAGTCAGCCAGCCCCACGCATCGAGACATCCTCTGTTACGAAAAAAAGGAGGGTAATTGTCATAGGCGACTCCCTCTGAGGGTTACAGAGGGCCCAATATGTCGACCAGACCCAACTCACAGGGAAGTCTGCTGCCTCCCTGGGGCCCGGGTGAGAGATGTCACCAGGAAACTCCCTGGTCTGGTTCGGCCCACTGATTACTAGCCACTGTTGGTCCTACAGGGTGGCAACGATGAGGTTGCACTAAGAAGTCCAAAGGCAGTCAAAAAGGATTTGAGAGCACTGGGGCGACTAGTCGATGGAGCCATTATTTCATGTTGATTATTGTCGCATTTCACATGATGTCCACTGTCAGAACCTCATAGTAGTGAAGACAACAGTTAGCAAACGACAAGACGACCTGCGTCTCCAGGACACAGCACCGGTCTTACACCAGCACGACTCTGCGGCAGCAGCAGCACAGTTAGCACTGCAAAGGTGTTGTGATGGAGAGGTGCTTCAAGCACAAAAATCCACCCTTATGGCTGACAAGAAATGCCAGAAGTCTAGTGGCAGAAGCCCTTCTACAGCTATTTTACTTACATCCAGATGTGCTTGACCAGGGATTAACACATAAACACCAATCCCCTGCCAGCTGTGGTCGTAATCCCAACCTTTCTCTCCTCAGCACTGCTGCGGTGTGGAACAGGGACAGGTTGTGCCCAGGACAAACTATAGGAACAAGGATTCCCATGGCTGAGGAACAAATCCCTCCTTCCTTACGACACCTGACTGCCACTTAATCATCCCCACTGCTGACCAGATCATCAGAGGCGGCTGGCAGGATCTGATGGTGAACAGACACAGTATCTTTCCTGGACAAGCCTGCAAGACATCGCTTAGGATGCCAAGAGACCTCATCAGAGAATATCTAATAAACATGAACAATGTGGCTTCGTAGCAGCTTTTGGTTTCTTTAGCCAGATACCAAACATTATCTACAAGCCTGGCAGAGCTCTGATGTTATTTGTGCATCACATGCTGCAGATACTGTTTTGCATCAAAAGCTAAAAGATATTTCTTCCTAAGGCACATAGCTTGTTAGGAGCTATTTGGACCTGGAGGCATGAGGCACCTGTAGAAAAACTAAAATTTAACATGTTTTAGAGTGTTTAGAGTCCAGGCAGACCCAGATCCACCCTCCCTGCCTCCAGAGAGCAAAGCGGGCTCACATTCATTCCCATTTCTACCCTAATACATACTTAGAGTGTCTGGGAAGTGAGATGTGTAACCACAGCTGAGTGGAGGCTATAAAACCAAACCTTCAGAGTAGAGAAGTTTGTAAGAACTCAGCCTCCTGAGAAGACACACCTAAGTATGTTACTGTCGCAGAGACAGCATCCAAGCAAAGTGGAAGTAAATAATAGATGAGAAATAAGATAGGGAAGGGGAAAAAAAAAAAAGGGGGGGGGGGGTTGTTTTGTTGTTTTTTTTTTTTTAATTAAATACTCTTGCATAGTTTTCCTTAGCTAATTAGCATCCCTTCTTAGAGGTTTAAGTAACTGCTCATTTAGATCAGTGAATGATTGCTCTGAGATTAGGGTGTGGGAAAAAATCTTTCTGTTGGGAATAATCTACTTATGCTACTGTTTATTTGAAGCAGTGATAAACATGGAGATTTTCCTTCCATATGTGCCAAGTATAAGAGAAAGCAGAATGATTAATGAACCTTTGCATTTTACCAATAAATTACTAACTTCAGACACAAATTTATAGTTTTCGTTAGTACAAGACATCACAAAAAATCATGACTAATTTAAACCAGTTTCATTGCAAGCTATTCTTGTTTTTTTTAAGAATGCCTATATTATTTCCATTTGATCTGCTGGGAACGACATTTTGCACACCATTATTTATAATTTACAAAAATTAATTATGCTTCTAATTAAAAGCATGCAAATAAATTATTGCTTAAGGAGTTATTTATTCAGTTGTAAAGCAGGAGCTTTAAAACTGTATATATACAGGTTTCAGTCATGCTTCTAGGGTTTTCTATTTTTTCCTTTTCTATTTACTTATTCATTTCTTCCCAGATTTCTGAGGTCCATGGAAGTTTGCCTTTTGTGAAAAAAGTTTTCAGATGCTCATATTTATTTGTTCTTCAATAAACAAGAACAGGATATACAACTTCATATGCATTTTCTTTCCTATGCAAAGGATAAGTCATCTAAGAAAAATAATAATGAGAAAGAAGAAGTGAAACTTCCTTGACTGGTTGTACTCCCTTCTCATGGCCATTTAATGAAATTAGCAGCTGTGGGATACACCAAAGACAGCTCCAGAGACGGACGTCTCCTTTCCTAGAGAGCACATAAAACAGCCAACTACAATGCAAGCTACTTTCTTTTGCCCTACTCTTATTCAGGCGTAATTAGGAGGAGTCACCTCGTGACAAAGGCAGGACACCCTGTCCCGCTCTGTTCTCACCTCCTTTCGTCAGGTTCTGAAAAAGCTGCAATGTAGCATCAGTTCTCACTGTGGGTTTGCAGTGGACCTCAGCAACTTGTGTCTGAGGAGCGGGTCTGGCACCATCATCTCTCTCTTCTCAGAGAGTCTCCCGACGGCTGTTACATGATCGAGACTCTCCGTTCCAAAAGGAGCCGAGTGAATGCAGCCACACAATTACCCTGTTTCTGCCTGTTTCCTATACATTTGCAAGTTAATGGTAGACACAATCTCAAAAAATATTTTGAACTGATGTTGCAGAATAGTCAGAGAAAATGCACTTTGCATCATAAATATTCATTTGCCCAAATTTAAAAAGTTACTACTCCACACTGGATGTCAGGGGAATGGTAGGTGGTGGTACATCCAGGCAGAACACCTCAAGTTTGGAAATGCAAACAGCCAGGAAATAATTTGAAAAAATTTTATGGACTGCAGTATGTTCACAGAAATCATTTCAAACAAACAAGCAAACCCATCCTGTCTGCTCATGGGCAAACACAAGATGGAGAAAGAAGGTAACTATCAAATTCTTAATTCTTAAGACAGAGATAGCCTAAACTTTTTTTTTTTTTTTAAACTAAGATTATCCTTACCTACTGAAATAATTTGTCTGAGGTTCAATCAATCATTCACAGCCTTTAAAAATAAAGATTAAGCCACCTAGGATAGTTTTCAGTAATATTCCCCAGTGTGTTTTGATGCCGTGGTGCGCACACACATCCAAAAGAAAGGCGGCTCCTTCACCACGGGCTGTATCTCAAGCCCCTACCATCAGCTGAGGTTTAGCACTTCGGCAAAGATGAGCAAGCACCGGCTCTGTTTTCCCGCAGACGCGGTCACACCTGCTTCTGCAGAGCTTGCTTCACCCTTTTGCTGTTCGTACCCCGCAGCCAGCGCGCGGCTGGCCACGCGGCCGCTCTGCTCGCCGGCCAGTGGGCCAGAGCCGGAGGGACCAGCTCCGCTTCTCTGGCAGCCAGCCCGCGTTAGCCCGCCGGCTGTTTTCTAGAGAGTTGCTCTGGCACAACCCGCTTCAAAGGAAGCTGCAGAAGCAGCTGGAGGTTTTTGGACGCAGACATGGACTAAATTAATAAGATGATTAAAAGGAAATGGATTTTTAGAAGACACAGCCTCCTATTTATAGGGGGGTGAGACCGCTGTGGGGAAGGCGGCCGTCGCTGTTAGCAGTGAGGGGTTTGTGCACAGCAAGCAGGCGGTGGCTGATGTTGCCTGATCTGTTCCACTGGAAGATCCATCAGCTCCTCCTCTTGTTTTCGGTGAAGAAGGCTGTTTTCTCCCTGGGGAAAGGACTTCATTTCAAGTATGAAGTTTTTATTAGCTGCCAGCAAGAGTCTTGCTTCAGCCGCTCATTAGCTACGTAGCATCTGCCGCAGTGACGTGCTGGGGCCCTTAGCAAGAAGGGCAGTGCAGGGTGCCGAAGCATCAAAAAGAAAACAGCACGGTGACAGCCATGTGAGGAGAATCTGCTGGCAGCAAGAGGGAAAGGAGGCTCCAGAGTCTTCTGAGGGAAATACTTTGTGAACCTCTTGCCTATAAATATACTTCCATAGGTCAAAATTATTTCAGGCTTCATGCACCTACCACAGGCTGGACTTAGGGCAGGGATGCTCCTGCTTCGTGAGAGACCTCCCACTGCAGAGGCGAACATATAAACACACTTACATGCAGGAGAACGGAAGGTCCTCATCCAGGCCCCCCTGCACGGGGAGAGGACTGTCTGGATGAGACCCAGACCAACTATTTTAACAGGGTGGGGCAATATGTGGAATAACTGAATATAAAGCACTACCAGAGACCAAATGCATAAAAGAAGGGTCTTACTGAACTGCTGAAAATACTATGTCACTATAACGTATTGATCTGAAAATTTACAATAATGGTACAGCAATTTTGCTTTAAATACACAGCACGTATGGAAGGGAAAGTCTTCCTTTTCAATACTGGTCCTTGATCAACCGTTTCTCTTGGTAGTTGCCATGTGGGTCATGTTGAAAGCGTAATGAGACTATCAAAAGGCATGTTGGACAGTTTAATAGAGAAGTCTAATAAACAGATGTTAGTAATGAACAGCTACCACATATATTAACATATCTTCTTTCTAATAAAATGTAACGTAAAGTAGATGGATTGTGATACTCAACAACCTCAGTGGTGGAGTTAAAATTGAATTATATGGAAGAAAAACCAGCTCTGTTCTGATTTCAGAATTATGATGATCTACTATTATGATCCATCACTAGCAGAGCAGTAGGTGAAACAATAATAAATCACTGTTATTTATAATGCAGCAAATCATAAGAAGTATCAAGAGGAGTTATAATTCGTTTTCACTTCAGGACATAATTAGACATCTACTGCATTGTATTTTTGCATAGGTATATCAGTCGCATGGTAACTCATAATCCATCACACAGAATCAAAACAAATGCAAACTGAGTAAAAAACTACTTATGTCCCCAGTGTATTTAATATATGCATTAACTGGAATAAGTACATATATGCAGTACACACAAGTGATATGCAGTATATTTTTTCTATTATGCTAATATATTTCAATAATTTGTGCAAAATTCTCTAACGGCAATGGATGCTTCCAAAGGTACATTGACCAGGGTTTTGCCAAGCTTTTTAGATAATACAGGTGGTGGTTTGCCAGACAGATAGTGGCTGCTGGTTTCCTTCTTGGTTTTTGAGTGCACAGGCATTCAAGGGAGCTTCGTAGCAAACTGGTACAGATTTGCGTTTGAGGGAGGAATTCGGTTATTTTACCTTCTCCCCTGTCTTGTTTTCTCCCAGCGTGAGAAATTTTGCTCCATGGATCACGCAGGAAGCACTGTGCTGCTGAAAAGCAGCGACTGTGATATACACCTGTTCAGATCAGTGGAGTTTATTATAACAGGGATTAGAGAGTCTTAGTTGTATTTACAAAGAATTTCTCTCTAAAGCAGAGTGAAGCCTGTGCAGCTTATTCTTCATAAATAAATACTTTTTTTAACAAAAAAAAGCAGCACAAGATTAGTTTGGACATAAAGACCTTGAATTTTTCTTTGAGATACTGTACAAGAAGCCTAGCCTGCTGGAGGCGAGGTGCTACATTTCCTAGATGCCAGATCCAAGCATCTAAGGTCCAGGACCAGCATACTTGTTTTTTAATATATAGCCAGGTTGGTACATGTAGGGGTTCCTGATGCACTAGAGCCATTCATTAAAGATGAAAATAAGACACTGCACTGTACGTCTCTTAGTGGCACCACTCAGATGCACAGCCAGCCTAGCTGGCTCCGAGGCAAACGCGAGGCATAAAATGCAGAGACATCTGGAGAAAGTTACAGTAAACTGCTTAAACTTCCTGTGGGTTATGGTATTACTAATGCCCTGTGTCACTCAGCTTGTCACCTCTCCATCCTCTCTTGCTACGACCTTTCCCTCGAGCTCTGCCCCTTCCCTCGGGCTCCTGACACCCTGACCTATTCCTGGTGGTGACAAACAGCACATTCCAGTTACAATTTACAGCTGGCCAAGGTCAGACGTTAACACCTCTAAGCACTACTCTGCAATGCTGTTGATGATAGAATGACTTCATGAGAACATCTGTCTTCCACTTAAAATGTATCCTCACATTATTTTTTCACTCCTAAGGCCACAGCTGGGGAGAGAAGCCACCCGATACCAAAACAAAGCACCTTCTGAAGAGCACTGTGGGAAACGTGAAGGTAAGCTATACAGCAGAACAATTACTCATGCTTCACAAGGCTTTATTCCAGAAAAAGTTGTGTGTGTTCTATCTATCTCCCGTGGTGGAAAGGGTGTTCTTCGGCAGGGCTCATTCACCCCGCACAGCTTTCGGATCCAGCAGGGTTAAACGCATCCCCTCCTCGCAGGTTGTCGTAAATAAAGCTACATACCCCCCCGTATCTATGTACTCCAGGTTTGGTAGAGACATCTGTCTGATAAATAGCTCATTTTGCAATCACTATCATATAATTTAGTAGTTTGACAGGTGCATAAACTTAACATGAGCTTTATATAAATATTAAACAGTCTTTCTAAAAATGAAAGCTCTGAAAGAAACACAGTTCCCTAGGTCTGCCTTAATAATTATTCTGAGGAAAGTTTTTTCTGAAGAAGAAAGGGAAAAGGATTTCTCTAGTGGAAGAGTATCGGAGTAATTTGGTTATATTGTATCTGGGTTTTGTGACTATCAGTTTCAGGTGCTATCAGATGGTAGCAGTGATGACAGCTTTGTACCAAGCTTTCCTTTCTTCCCTTTGTTTTTGTTTTTGGTTTTTTTCTTTGGTTTTGTTGATGCGTTTTTTCTTTTACAGTTCAGGCTTATCTCTTTTTCACTATCCTGAAGGGAGATGTTTACTATAAATCTGCAAGGATATCACAGAATGGGATCAAGGTTGAGAGAACACACAAGAAGATTTAGGAAAGTAAATAAAATTAATGAAGATGTTCCCTCCTGATGCTCTTCCTGTTGCGTTACCCCTTTCACCCTGTGATAGCCTTTCTATTGTCCACCTCCTTCCTTCTGGCCTCTGCTCCTGCCCTTGCTGGGTATGGCTTTGTTCCCGGAGAAGCACTTAAAGGATAAATCTCGAAGTCTTTGTGCTGCTTTTTCCTTTTTTTTTTTTTTTTCCTCTCTTCTTTTTTCCCCTCACAGACATTGATTTTACACAGAATGTACTCTACTCTCAGCACTTACTGCAATCAACATGAAAATAGTGTGGTGCCACTTCTGAGGGTACCTTTCTTGTTTTGTCTCCTATTATAAAAGATCATTTAAAGAGAATGATCCAGCTGAAACCTGCTGTTTAACTTCCTGTAAAAATGTTCTCCTCTTTTTTGTCCTTAAATACAGTACTTAAAGTAACCTTTTAGGAAGCCTTCCCTTTATCATAATGAAACATCTAAAATAGGTGGACAGATAGATATATAGATGAATAGATAGCAGTCTAAATATTCTCTTGCACTGTCCTAATAATGACAATTAAAAGTTATACCAAATACATGCCTTATTTTAAAGATGTTTAGTGGTCATCACTTAATACCATCCAATCTTTTAAAAGATAATTAAATAACCTATTACCGACTTCACACTTACGACAAGGAAAATGCCTCTGAGCAGTTATAAGTTGTCCAACACAACTGAAGGAGCCTGTGTTGGGGTTGAAATTAAGAGCCGGGAGCTCCTGGCTCCTAATTCTCCTCTGTGGTTATATCTAGTGGCTCTTCTTGGCCAAACACGCTTGCCTTGAAAACCAAGACACCACAATCTCAGTGAGAGCCACAATGTAAATCATACAATCTCTGACACTTCTGCCTCCATTACTTTCTTGTATGCCATTTTTTTAACACGTCGTCACATTTACCTGTTTGTAACCTATTTGCTTACTTGTTACAGCTTTGTGAAATTCTGTACGTTCCATGCTTCACTAGATTTTTTGCCCATTTGTTATTTTTGTACTATAAGGAAACACTTTTAGTGTAAATGTAGCTTTGTGATGAGGATTTTCTCCACAGCTCTCCCCCCCCCCAACATCAGCCGTATTTCAGTCTTTTATGTCCCTATTGAAATCCCTTGCTAATATGCAGATATAAAGAGAAAAGAAATATTCATGCATCATTTCTATTAAGGACTAAGTTCTGCTGGGTATGACATTGAAGGTGAAGTTTTCAAAAGATAAACTCTCCCACAGGAGTGAACGATATAATTCTAAAAATGCTTTCTTAAAATGGCAATTTATTAATAATGGCATACACAATTACTGTGGAGCTTATTTTTGTGACATATTAGAAGGAAAGTGAGCCCATAAGATCCAGAATGTTCTTTTGATTTATTCTTTAGTATTCAGATACTGAATATGTTTTAATGTCCTTTTTTTATTTGTTTTAGACCAGTGAGTTGATCAGATAAGCTCTGATTCATGATACAGGGCTACAGCAGTAATCTTCCTTTAATATGCAGGGCACTGCTTTGTATATGAACTGGATGCCTGAATCTGCAGCTCAGTGTCATCGTGATGCTAACAAAGTAGGTGAGGAAAGCCAGCCTGAACTGTGCTTCCAAAGTCTAGTCAAATAAACCTGATATTTAATCAATTTTGTTTATTATTTAAAGGAAGGTGGTAGTAGCTGCTCACCTCAGGTTTAGGTGTTGTGTGTGCTGGTTTTATGCACATGAGTGATCTTGTCTATGGCAAAGGGTGAATTAACTATAAATTCACTGCAATAAGTTAATACGCATAACTGCTCCTAGCATCACATGTAATATTCCAACACCAGAAAACAGAGCCATGGGCACATGAGTTGAAAATCTAGACCAACTAGAAATATAAGACACTTTGAATTCAAAATCAAGTTGATTAAATGCAAATTCCAAGAACATTTACCAAAAGTTTTCAGGAAAACGAAATCCATTTCTTGCTATTTCAAATCAATTCTAATTCCTACAAACCTCTATTTGACTATTTCTATAGTTATGCATGTTATGCTGCCTTCTTCCTTACATGCATAAATCCCCTGAAGTCCCTCATTATCATTTTACCAGAATGACTACAACTAAATAGAGTATTTGCATGTGTTGAAGAACTGACTTTTAAGGACAGATTTTTCCAATAAAATAGGGACCTCAATAAAGTAAGAGAACTCCCAAAATATTTGGCAGTGGTTATTTTTAAGACCCGTTTGAATTTCATGGACAGGTTTTATCATGTGTGATTTCCATTCCATTTTCTTCATCTCTGTTATAGCATAAAATTTCATCAAGTGTAAATGTCAGATCTTTTCTTTATTATTTGCTAATGTCATAAAAAGCTGAATTGTTTGCTTTGTTAAAGGGCTTACTGAGCATTGACTTTTCTTTATTTGTATTTTACTACCAAAACTGTTTTAAAAAATAAAATAATAAAAAAAATCCCATCTGAAATGGGATTTAAATAACACAGCAAGGTTTACCATTATCATAAATGTATAAAGTGCTTTGTGAGTAATAAAATGGATCATGGATTCTGGATAATTCAAACTGAAATGTTATGTTCAGTATCAAGATTAGATTACATTAATGTAGTTCATTTTAAATGGTTTAAAGGCCATCAGATGCATGTGAAAAGAATCTGTATCATAACTTAGAATAAATAGACTGAGACATTTGTTTATAATGTCAGTGCTAAACAAATCTATTACTACATTTCTGCGTGTAACGTTATGTTACCACTGTTATTAAACAAGTAGAGCATGAAGATAAATTACAGCTTTAATTATAAACATTACCTTTGCATATTTATTAATTTAAAATGAAACAATGTTCACTAACCTTGGATTATTTATATTTTCCAACATTTTAATTAACTTTGTTTTATTTATGTAACAACTTTGCTGCTACTGGTCACACATAGTCACTTAACCTCTCTAATCTAATTTATCATACTACATATTATCCAGGAAAACATACAATGCTGTTATGGCTAGTGTTGCTATAAGATACATATAAAAAACCCCAAAGTTAATGACTGATGGGAACGCCCTTTAAGCTCACTTTTAGATATAAACTCCAGCCTTGCTTTTTTTTTTTCCCCCTAAATACACCCATATATCCAAGATGCCAACCATAATTCAAAGAAATCTCTGCTTACCCTGAAATGACTCCATTTGACAATATGTGTTTGATTCAATATTGCTAGCATTCATCCTTGAAGTCATTTGGGAAGAAAAACGTCCTTGAAGGACTCCATGTTTATTAGAGCTCAATAATGAGCAGATAATGGGTTATATGGCAGAATTAAGGTCATAATAGAGCCTGAAAATTTTCTTTGCCCAGTTGAAGTATATCAGAGGAAGAGAAACTGCTGAAGTTTCAAATCCCTGGATGAGTTTCAAATCCTTCCACCTTCCAGCTGAAAAATGGGAAAACAAACTTAATAGTGAAATTCTTACTATTGCTTTACAATTAACCTCTTTATAACTTCCCATCAGTCAAACTTAGCTAAAGTCAAAACAAGACTCAGCTGTCTTCAATAACAACTCTGTTGGGCCTACCTGCAAAAATCAGCTCTCAGCAGCATGGGCTTTGTCTATGTCTAATCCCAATGACCCAAAAAAAGTAGTTATACCAGCGTTTGTCTTAGGATAGAGGTTTATGTATGGCTGGTGAAGTGGATAAGAGATGAGGGTATTTCTACGCAAATGCTTCTAAACTTCATGTTAAATTCTCCTATTAAATATTGGCTTATATTTGTATGGATCCTCTTTGTCCCACAAATCTGGGAGAAAATTTGTTTAATGTTGTCTCTAGTTTAAACATAAAAGAGAATAGTAAGAATTTATTGTATTTGGTATAATTAAAGTTTTATAAAGTAAATTTTATAACAAAAATGCAATAAGTATCTTTGATATCAATAAATACCTTTAAATAAGAAATGCCTTTAAATTAAGCAAATAACATAAATATTTTTATTGTATTCTTTCCTCCAATGCCGGAGTTGCTATAGTAACCATGAGTCAGAGACACTAAATGAACCCAACTGAACAGGCCTTAGAGTTGAATGAAATACTAATACATTTTTAATATTCAGTAGAAAGCTTAAATTAAGTTTTCTAAAGGATTTACACTCTGTGAGCCTTATCTTTATTACACTACAGCATCATATATTCTGAATAACTGGGAAGATCAATATACCCCATCTTCTATGTATTACCACGTTCGGACCCAATTCTGCAAAATTTTAGTTGCAAAAGTGCTGAAGATGACTTGAAATCAGCATGACCTCTCTTGGGATTTAGCCAACATTCAGAGAAGCGACGGGTATCTTTCCCATTGCAACCAGGTGCACGTTATTAGCAAAACAGTGGTTTTTAGGACTCTGGTCACGACCTATCACATGTGAAATTAAATAAATAGAAGGAAGTACAGATCACTCCATCCATTTTAATGTTAGAGTAGTGGAGCAAAATATGGGCTATTTTTTGGTCTTTCTAAAGGGCATAAAAGAGTTGGACTTGTGGACAGTTCCCCAAAATTTCAGTTCCACAGCCATAACATACATGACTGACCATACGCCCAAGATTTTCCTCTTGTTTTAGGAAATTAATTTTTTTTTTTTACTATGATGCCCAAAAAAGGATTATGCTGTTTTCATAGATGCCTTAATTACAAATAGATGAGCCCAAATGTTGTCGTTTTCCTACTTTCCACATCCAAACCCAAAACTCTACCTCCATCCATATTTAGGACCGTCTAAGCTTGTGTGTCCTTAAATAATATATACCATACTGAGTTGCAGTCCTAGCAATGACAAAAAATACCCTTATTAATTGTAAGCTGCCCCTTTTTCAAAAAATTACCAGTAGTTCCATCTAAGAACAGTTGAAACTCTTTAGTGAAATCACATGTTAATTTCTGATAGTCATCACTAAATCTGTCTAATTATTCCTACTTATTATTCATTATGACATCTCAAACCTCCTTTATCAGCTCTTCTGACCTCTATAGCTTTATTATTCTTTAAATCATTTACAGCATGTCTCTTACCATAGTTGAAACTGTAATTAACCTTAGGGATATCATCAAACATTTTATCAAGTTCTTCATCCAAAACTTTGGAAAAGGTTGAGAGTAGTAGGCAGAAGTAAAAATAAAGTTTCCTCAGTGGTGGACCTTGTTCATCCAAAACTTCTTGTGAAATAATGATGTAAAATTAAGGTTATATAGGAATGATAAAGTAAAAATCATCATTCTTCCTTTGGAAGAACATTGTCTTAGTTCCTGCATGAGAAGACAGTATTTTTAATGATATCCAATTAAACTCAATAAACCAATTAGCATTAACTCTCAGGGTAATTACACCGCTGGGTTTGACAAAGATCATACTTCAACCAACATGCTAGCAGAGCTTAGAGACTAAATAAATGTGTGGTTTACCTCGCAAGGTCATCTCCCTGATGTTATTATCCCCGACAAAGGAGCCAGCGCTGCAAGAGCAGAGCAAGATGGCAAATGTGCACACTTGTCTGATCATGCTTTTGCCCAATTTTCTTGATAGGCAAGCAACATCTCCTGGCAAAGCTTAGCAAAACTCCGCACTATTCCAGCCCTTCTTAACAAAAATGGAGGAGAAAAGCAATCTAGCCATGCAGAAATTAAAATAGGAAGTGCCAAGATAATGCACTTTTACTCTGTATATGCTGGAAAGGCTGGCAGAGCAGAAACAAAAGCCATCCATGCGTGGTGTACCTGGGGAGATGCTGCAACTGTGAGACTCTTGTATCTGCTTTGGAAATGGTGACTTATGCAATTCTTGGGCTGTATTTCCCAGTGATTCTATTTCTGTGCAAACACCTTACAGGAGAGCAAAAGACCAAACCAGGATCTTTCGTGTTCATTCAAAAGCAAACTCTGCAAAGTTTATAATGTCATCTTAAAGCGTCTCAGAAAATGCTTGAAGGTTGAACAACTCTTTGTTTCACTGAGTCTAGTTACAATTGCAAACACGAGCATTTTCTTCAGATTTTATTTAGTTTAGATTCTGCAGAATTGGTCTCCTATTAATCCAAATATGCAAAATTTTATTAGAAAAGACAAGGAAAAATAATTATCTTATTTTGATCTGTTTTTTCGTGTGGATAGAAACCCCGCAAGAATGATTTACTACACAGCATTATAACTCTTCCTGCCTGTGTTAAGTGACGTCTCAAAATGCAAAACTGAAAAAGGTGGTAGACATTTATTATTATGAGGTATATGATACATTTATTTCTGATTTGGTTCTAAATTGATCCCAAATTTAGTAACATTTTCCTAACTAGTTCTTAACTAGTGAATTAGTTTTCACTAATACCTTCACTTGTTCACATCCAGAAACTTTAGGAAAAGAATTTGAGAACAGATAATGTATTTAATATTGTGCCAGATTTGACAGTTGGCAAAAAAACCTTTTTGCAGCATGAATCTTTCAATTTAACCCTAACTACAAAATTTGATTAAAGGTTTTAAAAACTACATTTGAACTTCAATGGTGAGCGCTTCCTATCTGGGGAAAACAGAGACGAAATGAAGCGTTACTCACACTTGCGAAGCCCCGCATGGCCAGGGCTAAATCCTGCTCTGAAATGCAGCAAGCACCAATTTTGATGGCCATCACCTTTTCCCTGACTCCAGTGAGAGCCTCCCTAGGGGCACAACCTTTTGATGAGGAAAGAGGGATGCCTGCACCTAAGCATCTTCCACCGGAGTCTCCTGCTGTTCCCCTTAGAGGCAGCTGGTAGAAATAAATACAAGAAGATGCAAATTGCCTTTGTAGGCGGGTGGGACAACTGGCAGGACTCACTCAGACCAGACAGTCTGAAGGTTCAGGGTTTGTGTCCAGCACACAGGAGCCACGTCTGGGTGGCTGGCACTCCAGTGAACTCCTTTTTCAATTTCACAGCACATATCTGAGATGTTGCTCCACGGATGTTGTGTATATAAACTTAATAACACACCAATTTAATCAGGTCTGCCGCAGTACCTTAGCTATCATTTAATTGACTGTGGTTTATATCTTGCATATTTAATAGTTATGTGATTTACCCACTTAACCAAAAAAAGACAAATATTAACAAATGTTAGACTGTGAACTGAAATTGAATATGATGGTTTTATTTCTCTGGATTTTTTGTTGTACTTCATAAAGCTCACAAGCTGAATCTGTAGATGAAAACAAATAATGCTCCTAATTATACCTTTCCAGTCTCTTACATGGAAATCGAAGCATCATTGCTGATAGAGCTAAAAAAGATTTCATTATGTCCCACTCATCCTTAGCACCAGGTCTTTTTTCTAGTAGCAGGTGATCTTTTGATCTCCCCCTTTTTCCTCCAGGTTAACTGCATTCAGCATTTGTCCGAAAGGCTGCAACACGTCCCATGACATTTCATAAGCTTTATAAATTCCATTTTTGCCGTTACTTGTTTCCTCTGGTAGTTTTAAATCAGTTTATCTCTCCCACAGAGCAGAGGTCCTGACCTGACATGGACCTTTGACTGTCACAGTGCTAACACAAGAGCTCACTTATCAGATCCAAGTGCCTTGAAAACCCAAAGACAGCTGGCACTTACTGAGAATAGGAGGTTAGTAAAATTAATGATGTTGCACTGAAATGCACAAGGTAAATATTTTGATATGTTAGAAGAGCATATATACCCATAAACCTCATCCATATGGACACCACACACAAGTGGGGGCTGAGCCGGAAAGGAAGAAGAAATACTGAGTGCCAACAAGTGGTTGCTTCCTCTCAAAAAAAAGTTTGGTTTTTTTCCTCCCACGTTTCTATTTTCTATAACTGAGTTTTAAAATAAAAGAGAGGCCACTCTGCTCGTACTTGGACTTCCTGGAAAATTATTGAAAGTCAGAGATATGTGGAAAATATCATGACCTCTTCTGCACACCCCATGAAGGGGCAGCCAGGTGAAATTCTCAACTCAATTAGTCATCTAACTTATGACAAACACTTGAATTAAATAGTTAAATAAACTATTTTGGAGATAATATCTCTAAAATGAAATTTTGATATCAAATGCTAAGCAGAGGTAGATGTTATTTTAGCTAATACATAAATTTGTTCGTTTTCAAGAAGATTAGTTAGGAAACAGCTGCATTTTTTGCATAGGAAAAAAACCCAACAAACAACCTGCAGGATTTTAGAGTTTATTTAAGGTCTTATAAAAGCAAGGAATATATAGGATGAATGATGTTTTCCTCAGAAATTCACTCAATTTTCATCACTAGAGAAAAAAGTACTGGAATATCTGTGGAACAATCGCTATTTTAATTATAGCTCTATACAGGATCAAGTTTGCTATTGCTACCACAACGTTCCTGTTTGATAAAATGTCTTCTGGGTGTCTGAAGGAAATTCCTGGATAAGTATGTAATCTTGAGAAATTTAAGAGGAAGTATTCATTGCCTCCAAAATCAGATCGCTCTCAGGAAATATATCTAGAATAACAAAAGATAATTCATTGGTAGTTAGATGGAGTAAATTTCAAGATGTAAGTTAGGTAATCGGTCTTACTGCATCAGCTTGATTTGAAATTTCATATTCCTGCCTTCCTCCACCATCTCTAGGTCTGTGCTGGGGCCAAGACAAAGAAACACCTTTTCAGGTTTGGATTTAGAGCTGGGGAAGTGCAACTATGGTCAAACTCTGCACAACCCCGTCCCATCAGGGGTGCACTGAAGTCAGGGAATTCAGCAGGGAAAACAGACCTTGAATGTAAAAGGGCCACATTTCTTTTCATGTTCCTGGGGCTTCCTCACATACACATATGTGAAGAGTGACACAGTTACCTGGACAACAAGTGAGCTGCTTCCTAGAAGTTGTGAAATATCCGTAGCTCATGTTTCCAAACAAGTTTTGTAATTGCGAGCAGAGCAAAGGCCACTGACTCTCACCCAATAATCCATCCAAATAGTCTGCATTTGTGCCAGCAGGTTCGTTGTGATTTAAGGACGTTAAAGAATGGACAGATTACTGTATTCCTTGTTAATCTTTTCTGCTGTTTAATTATCCTTATAATATCATGCTGAGAAGTGGCACCTGAGCTGGGTTTGAATTCCATTCATTTCAAGAAGAGAAATGAAGCTAAACTTGCGCTGTTTAGAAGGAAGAAGGAGTGAGAGAGAGAACACTGAGGGGAGATCAGCAGTAATCTTCAAAAGTTTGTAGAACACATTGGCACAGGGGAAAGGAATCATGTGTGATGGTTATGGTGGGGAGCACTGGGCAGCCCCTTAAGGAGTGGAAGATGCAATGGCTCTCCCTGCTGAGGTTTTTGAGGAAGATTCAAAACATCTGTCAAAAAAACCCACCTTGGCATAGTGTGTCTGCCCTCAGGAACTGGAGCAGGTCACCACTTGAGAAGTCTTTCCTACATAAACTTACGATATCCTTTATTTTGAATCTTGATGTTCCTTTTCCACCTATTGCATTATGACCTAGGTTGGTTTGCTGGATTCATGAGCACCACAGTGTCAGGTCTCTGTTTCTAATACATACCCATACCCACACCCACATTTTATTTTAAGATCTTCACTCATCATATAGATGCAGCATGTCTTACCTTAGGCTAGTCTTACCAAAAATGCAATCTTCACTTTTGTGAACATACCTAGTAATGTCAATGGGAAAATGAATATGAGTAGGAATACGCAAACAGGTTCTTTTCTCTTATATCTTGATTATTCTAGTGAAAACTACTTGGCACATAATAAAAGTGGTGCTAGTAAGATGTTAACAGGAATATTAATATTACTGGTGCAGTTGTTAAGAGCCCAAAGGTTTCAATAGTTTTTTAACAATGGATTGTTTTGGTTTTTTCACCAAAAGAGTGTAATTCAACACGGTTGCTTGCCATTTAAAAGAAGTTTTGCATGTACTTTAGAGAGAATCTTCCTTTTCCCTAAGCACAGAAAAAAATCAGGCCTGGATATTTATAGGTAACCCCCTGGCTTTATTCAATATAAAGGCAGTTCTACTATGGGCTTCAGTAAAAATAAATAAATAACCAGGATTTCAGTCCAGTCCTTACATGTCCATTCTGATTTTCCTTCTTGCTTTTGTAATTAAGCATGCTCTAGCTTGCTCAAAGTAGTTTGTATTATTTTACAAATAAATTTTTCATTTGCACTATCCTACAGAAATAGACTAATTGCAATTTAGAACATAAATTATGGAAGCACAAATAAGAGAGCATCTCTTTTCCTCCCACTCATTCCATCTTCAAGTTTGACTTTGATTGGAGTGGGATTGCCGGTAGTGTTGGACAGTTTACAAGCTGTCCCCAAAATCCTGAATGATGTGTTTCTTGCCGAGCCTATGCCCCACAGGATCCGCCAAGCAGGCATCACACTAATCCAGTATTGAACTATTCAAGCATGTGGGAGTTCGAGCTGTCAAGAACTGTAAGAATCATATGTGAGAAACTCAGCTTTTCTCTCTTTTTCTGCCCATTTCATATATGTAACTACATTTATCAATATGTTATGTGTTCATCTCACCACTAGCCTATTTTGATTTCTTGCTTTGAAGAAGCTGCTATAATCAATCTAAACCAATCTAAACAATTCGAGGAGTCTCATATATTCACTTTGATAGAGCTTCTGTGATGAAAAGGCTTTTACAATTCACCCAAGGTATGAATGCAGAGGTCAGTAGCTGAAATTGGACAAATCTCAAAGTGGTGACAGATTTCCACTGGACCCTGAACAACTATCTGAGCCTGGTTTTCTCCTTATCTGCAAATATTCTCGATATGGCCTCAGAAATCAGTGGATAGTTTGACAATCAAGAATTTATGCAAACCATTAACAACCCCAATTTCCCCTCCTCCCCGAGTTTAAAGACAGAGGGGAAGAAATGGGCTCATCCAGTGCAGTGGGATTGCTTGGCTGCATGGTGCTCCTGCTCAGGCCCCCTCTGTTGCTCGACCGTCTGCAAACGAGACAGTATGATTTGGTTTAAATATACAGTTGGCTCTAAGGATACAGTATAAAAGCCTGAGCCACTCTTCAGAAATGCCTTGACACAGGTTTGCTCCTAGGTTACACAGTGTAATTGACCCTGCATTTCTGAGAAAGGTCTTCAAGAAGGAATTAAAAAACCCTAAATTTTTGGTCATGCTCAGTGTGGAGAACCACTGTTGTCTACGACTCCAAAAAAGGTTAAGAAAAGCAGATCAAGAAGGCAGACATTCATCAGAGTTGTTATGTGACCCCATGAACGGAAAAGATCCTAGCTTGAGCTCTCTGTAGCAAAGTAGGCAATATCTATTTCAAGAAAATGTTTTTATCATTTATTATGTCATAAGCAAAAGAGTAAAATAAACTGTTTATTATCGTGTATAAAATGCTTTTGACCAGCCAACTGAAAAACTAATTTCATTTTCTCATTACACTGCCTCGGGCATCTTTTAACGTCAATTTTTATTACAGACAAAGAAGGGAAATTAAAATGATCAGTTACAGTGGAAGAAAAAACATTTTTTTTCAGAATTTTAAAAAGTAAGACTAATAAGCACTGAACCTGCTAATCATTCTTGGTAATTACCATTAATTTTGCAAGAAATGGGAGAGAGGTCCTAGGGATCTGTATTTTAATGCCTCAGAAGGAACTCTCCTGTGTGGAAGTGTTGAGGTTTCTGAGAAAACTTGAAACAGTAAAAGCAAGAGTCTGCAGAGATTGCTGGGTCTCATTGCACCGGAACAGGAAAGTTAGTTATATAGATGCTCCCTAAAGGAGAATTAGAGGCATTTTTCTTGCCTCTAGGTGGAATTTATTGTTCTCCTTTGGGTACGATTAAACCAGATTCACCAGCACAGTCATATGCCTTAACATCTTTTCTACTTCTAAAGTGCATCAGATCGCAACAGTTCTATGGACTTAGCGAACAAGACAAGAAAAAGCCCACAAAGGAGGGTGCTCAGAGCTCCCCCCGTGGGTCATCTCAACCCTTTTCCTCCATGAAGGAGCTGTGCTAGAGCAATCCCAGACTGAAAGTAGGCGCCGTAGTGATCCCTGCAAGAGACACATGAAAAATAAAAAATAACTCTGCACTTACCAGTGGCCCAGCAAGTTGTTTTGTACTGTGGCTTTTCACCAGGTGTGAAGCCCTTTGGGAGATACGTGGCCACGAAATTGGTAAGCAGCAAGACTGAAACAGTTGACGTAAGTATTTATTTGTGATTTATTTTTCTTGAAAAATTTAAAGAGTGCTATTGAGCTCATCACCGTGCAGTGTCTGGCAGAGCCTATAGCAAAACACTTAATCATCTGGTTCTTCCAAGACCTTCTATGTGCTTCAGCTGCTGGGCGACTGGCGGCAGAGAGGACCTTCACGGATGTAACGTCAACTGCGCAATGATACCAAAAGTGATGTGCTTCTTATGAGGAGCTTCTGCCATAAACTCAACCAAAGCAGCATGTTCCAACAAGACAATGACACTGCAAGACATTTCATAAGAAAAGAGAACATCACATCTTTTTGTGTAAGAATTTCATAGGCATTTCAAATCCAATTCCCAAGCTACTCACAGATGTAGGACTTCAGACTATTCATTTTTCTAGGAGACTTTAGGAGCCATCCTCGTTCCTTTCCTTCCTTTTCCTTTTTTTCCCTTTCCTTTCCCATCATTTTCTTCCTTTTCGCAGAACACCCTGGACTTCAATGGGAATGATGAGTTCCAAATGATCACAGAATACTACCTTAAATGACTGTCACTGTCTGCCATGGAAAAGACTCCAGGGAAGTATATGTATAAATATATATGAAGTTTTAATTCACCCACATATTGAACAATCATCTTAAGATAGTGGAGTTGGTGATGGATGGAGGAACGAAGGCAGAAGTGTGCGCTATGAATGCCATCAGCTCGACCATTTTCCGGAGTCAAACTATAGGAAATCGATCCTTACCCGTTTGCAAAACTCAAATCAGAAACCTCTTAAACTCTGCTGAAATGCTAATCCTTAGAGAGCATTTACTTTCAAGGCATCCTCCAGGACAGTCTTTTCTGGGACCCAGGTGAGGTGGATTGCTATGGCCGGTTCAGGCCTGATCCTCAGCTGCTGTATTTTGTTGGAGTTACTCTAATTTATTCAGTAATTAGACCAGTTGATATCAGTTCAGAATATAGTTTGTACATGCCTGTTTGCAATGATATATGCGGTGCCAAACATAAGACAAAGATTTCCTCATTTAGATTTAAGCTCTAGACCGGTGTTTTTTTCGTTTGCTTCCTGAAAATAATTCAGGCAGGTGCTTGAATGTTCACCGTTAAAAGCTAACTTGCCGTCTATCTCCTTTCTAAATGACATGTTGACTTAGGACTGCATGGCTCATCCGTTATAACATGACCAAGCCCATCTTAATTATTCTTTTATTTAAGTTTACACGTTATCTTTAGGTGTTTCTCTGCCAGGCTAACACAGAGGTTGTGGCAAGTACCCTTCACTTTAAAGATCTTCTGGCTTGTATCAGGAAAAATTAATGTTAATATTAAGCAGTTGAATCCTAATGTAATTCATCTTAAAAACAGGCAGCAGCAAACAGTTAATGCATAAGGATGAGCAAAGCTTGCTCTTAATATGCTCGCAGGAACCTAGCACTAGCTAACGGTATGCAATGCAGTTTGCTTGGATCTGTAAAACCATCTGGTCTTTCAGGGCGTAAAGGTAATATGACATTGGATTAAGGGTACAAGAGGTGCTAGAATAATTTTTCCAGAAAGAGGGAAAGACAGTTAAAACAGAATGCAGTCACTATACAGAAGTAAATACAGTGTTTTGAGAATACCTTCTATTATTCCTGTGAATATTCTCAGGGGGATAAGGAGGCCTTATATCACAGATAATTAAATGCAGGCTCTTTATTATTATATCTGTTGTATTCCAGAGAGCAGTAGGTTATAGGGCAATAGACTGAAATTAGATTTTAGCAGAACATGTGTCCTGAC
Organism: Phaethon lepturus; assembly: GCF_000687285.1. Lineage (NCBI taxonomy): Eukaryota > Metazoa > Chordata > Aves > Phaethontiformes > Phaethontidae > Phaethon > Phaethon lepturus. The sequence continues at coordinate 3,347 of NW_010539238.1, read as the reverse complement.
CTTTCTTTAAAGCAGATCTATTTACTTTATAATGCAGTTCATCTTGTAGGAACTGATGTACTCATAGCCAGGGTAAAGGTTAAGACATATGTGACTCTTAAACCTTCTTGCTTCTAACACTAACATAATTCTCTTTGTTTATATTGTGCAAAGAGATATTTTAAATAGCCAGTGTTGAAAATAATCTTTTTGGTGGCGATGTTAATCTCAGCTATCCTAACATTTATAAATGCAGTGGAGCAAATGCATTTCTAAATTGCAAATCTAATGGACCTGATCTTCTCAACGTAAATCAGAGTAGCTCCACTGAATCAAATACTGAAGGCAACAAAATTTCACTGATTTATATCTAGGTACCTAACTTGGAGCTTAAATGGATTAAAGCCAGATTTACATGATTGTAAGTGATAAGATCTTGGCCTCATGTATTTTGATACGTTACGGGCCAGATTGTGAAACCCTTATGTCAGTGGCACAACTTGCATGAGTAAGTGTTCACTGATGTGTCTGTGGGCTGCACAATCTGGCTCTGTACTACACAAATGTAAACAAGTCACCAAGAGAAAGTTATTAAGTGGCTTTGATGATCTCATAAATAAACACGTCATGACACTTAAGTAGCGTTAATAGTATCAGAACCACAAGAAATATGTACAGTCCTATATTACGGATGCCCTGTGTTGTGGTCTTTAAGCATAATGGATGAGAGTTGATTCAACTATACCATGCTATCATTCTGGATACCATTGGCTTTGCAGAGAAAAAAATAGCATAAACTAGGACAATGTTGCACTATGCAATGCAAATAGAAAGTTCTGTGCATTCCTCTCTACTCTTATTGTTGTTGTCTATCGGATCACCCCAAATCTTTTTCCTTTGGCTTGTGATCTTGGGTTTTTCCGTCTTGTTCTTATTTTCTCCTCCTCCATGTAATTTATTTTCCTAGCAAGACATTCACATTTGAGCATTACCCTTTTTTGCAGTAAGTAAATTTATCCATTAATACTGCTAGCAATGGAACACTAATGCATATAATAGACATCATACCCGTGTGCATTTTTTGTGCGCACATTTCACAGACATTAATACACATATACATACATTAACAAATGCTGATTCTATGTACATTATGTAGGCTAATTTACAGGAAACACAGTCATAAATTTAAGTGGTGACAGCATCCAAAGTCTTGAGGCAGTTACTACACAGCAGCTCTCCCAAAATGCTTGCCTACCCTTGCAGCCGCTGCTACGTCCTAGCAGAACCATGCTTCATGACGTGAAGTTCTGCTGCCATTTAGGACCTGTACAAACATGTTACCGTAACACATCACTTAGCACAAGGTGAGAGATAATTGAATTAGCTCATTGACCATGTCTGTAGCTCTTAACCACTAAACACTAGGTAAATTATCAAAGCCAAACACATGAGTCTTTCTCTACTAACAGTGCCATGAACAATAAATACAAAAGAAATGGAAGGAAATAACATTTTACTTTCAGACAAATGGTGGTTCAGTTTAGAGAAGTTTCCTTTAAACCTAGTCTGTTTGATCATTTGGATAGTGATCAAAATTTGCAACCTACAGGGATAATACTTGAACCTTCAGTTGGGTTGGGAGGGGAAGGTGAAGAACTGTACCTCAGCTACTCAAACATTGCAGGAAGCAGAACAACAGAAGGCTTTTACAAAAGAAGCATCTAGAAGCAAAAAATCAACTGAGAAATTAGCTAAGAGAGCTTCCTAGAGATGTTATGGGCTTCAAACCCATCTCACCCCAAAGCTGCTTGCATCTTCCAGTGTGTTTTTTTGTCATGGGCCACTTCCCGAGGGGCAGTACTCAGCTCATAGCACATTCACGGTTCCCAAGGAGCACTCTGTCTCGCTCAGCATTTCTTCTGAAAAATGTGTTTCCATTTGGGTCAAAGGACATTCCCAACAAAGTTAAAGTAATCTGAACAAACAAAATAGAAAGGTAGAAGTGTAAAATGTGTTGTGCACCTACACAGCAACTCAAAGTTCTACCTTAATCTTGAGAAATATAAAAAATTATATGCCTTAGAGAAAGCATTTTTTTTTTTTAATAAATTTCCAGATGTTAGTTTTTATACTCCTTGCTATTGCCATTCCTCTCATTCATTGTATGGAATTCATCTGAATTCCAAAGTCCAGTTTTATAAACCATAGTAAAAAGAGCAATAAGTGGTAAAACTAGGAGGTTCCAAGGGGAGTCCAGACCAGTAGCTCTGTTCTGACGGGATATGATAAATACTGATTCACCCGGCTGTTTAGGCCTTTCTACTGGACTATCCCAAGTCTTTTTTTATTACCATGTGCAGAGATACGTAGAGCTGAACTGCAGGGTTTTTTGGCACAGTTAGCAAATAGTAGCGATGTGGAGTCCCAGGCCTGGAAGAGATGCACCAGCAGCAACAGACCTGGGAGCCTTCTGCACAACCCGCTGCCTCCGCACCAAGTTCACCTTCCTTTAGAAAATACAAGCCCAAATACACAGCACCTGGGATCATCTAATTTGCTGGTATCAAGTCATATGTGCAGGGTATACAGAGAAAAGAAGGACCAGGGAAGGTGGTTGGCAGGAATATTTACTCAGCGGAATTTTTCTCTGAGGACCAGGGGGATTAAAAGATTATTTTCAAGGATGACCCAGGGTAGGAGTTGCACTACTGCCTGCTCAGCTCTATGGGCAATTGGGCTCTCAGCAGACGCCCCAGTTCCTCTGCTACTACTGGCCTTCAGCAGGCTTTCCTCTGGTTTATGGCTGCCCGAGTGAAGAAGTGTGTCTTGCTAATGGCATTCAGGGAATAGGGAAAAAAAATTCCAGGTTTCTATACGAGAACCAGGCTTCAGAGAATCCCTTATACATATTTTCTTGGAGCAGCACTTGTCACCAGCAACTACCAGGAAAAAAAAGGTTATGATGGCTAACAAATACAGCTGCAGCCTAACCACCATCACACCTGCTGTAGAAATGGGAATCTGGAGGGCTGCAGC
>NW_010539238.1:0-216 GCF_000687285.1 Phaethon lepturus | reverse complement strand
AGCCCTGCCCCTGCCACGAGCGATGGGAGGCAAAACGGCAAAACGACGCTCCCTCCCTTTCCCCTCGAAGCGAAGCTTTCCTGCCGGAGGGATGATCCGTCCTGGGGTGAAATAACAGCTTTGAAGGGGAGAGCCCGCCCGATGGCTGCTCCACGCGGTCGGCTCGCAGGAGCGGGAAGTAGCTGGGAGGCTGTAAGGGGCCGCGGCCGGCACTCC
>NW_010539237.1:16871-21127 GCF_000687285.1 Phaethon lepturus | reverse complement strand
AGGGCTGCCGGCCGCGGAGCGGCGTGCCCGTAGGGACGGGCTCGGAGGAGCCCCGTGGCCGCGCGTTGGTGAAGGAAGCTGCAGCCCCGGCCGCCGTCGGGGAAAAGGGACACCAAAGCCTTCTCTGCCCAGAGAGTATAAAGCCGGCTGCTCCACCCGGAGCTTTTGAGGAAACGTTCAGCGGCAAGATGAGTACTGAAAGCAAGGCAGAGGGGACCTCTGATTTCCCGTCTAAGCAGAGAGGACAGAGTGTAAGAAGTCCTTACGGAGGTGCTGGGGAAGGACAAACCTCACTTTTCCCTCCGACGTGGTCTCCCCCAGCCCTGGTCTAGGTGAAGCAGGCTGGGAACAGGTTTTAGACCATGCTCCCATCTACAGGGGGTTGCGCTGGTGCCTTTTCACCTGCCAGCTCTGTTTTTATTTTGCTGTGGTTTCTCTGCACCCTGGACTGCCCGAACAGCATCTGATCGCTCAAGAAGAGAACACTTCACGGCTGAGCAGCCGGCGCTGCCGTAGGGTCACACCAGCCTCTGGACATGGTCCTGGCTCAGAGACACCCCTCTGGTCTCCACCTGCTTTTGAAGAGAAGACCACGAGCGGTGTTTTCATGAGACCTCTCCTGTCTTTCTCCAAACCATATGAACCTGTAGACAGTTTTTGCTGCTGCGCAGCCTGTCTCTGTCCCTGTGGACGAAGCCTCTCCCAACCTCCTCATCTCATCTGTTTGGAGAGGAAAGTTTTTTTTCTTCACCATGCTTTCAACCCAACTGTCCTCAGGAACAGGAGATTGTTTGGTATGTGGCAGGCTGTTTATTTAAAAAAAAATGCCAAACTGCCTTGCTCTGGGGTCCTTGATGGCTCAGAAACACGTTGGCATGGTGCAACTATACTAAGTCAAGGCAACTTCACTTTCATGCAGGAATCCATTTGCCCTTTTAGCCCCCCTAAAAAGGACAGAAAAATAGGATCAGACTCCTTCCCAAATTGAAGGCATCTCAAGTGGAACGAGATCATGTTTCTCTTACACACTAGAAGGTCGTGCTGCCATCCAGAGGGACCCGAACAGGCTGGAGAAAGAGGCTGACAGGAACCTCATGTTCTCCCAGTGCTGTCCTTTCTCCTGGGTTTTTTTGTGACTTCCTAAGATCCTGGAGTAGCATCTGGTTTCTTTGACCACCATCTGGGGTAATTCCAAGCTTTCAAACCTTGGCAATTACCAGTCTACAAGTGGTCAGACCAAGGTTACAATAGTTACTTCTCGTCTGTTCTTTAAAGAAATTAGATTTATGTAATTATGCCATCTTTCCCTCATGCTTCCTTCTTTCCAGTGAGTTTAATCTCGGTTTTGATCAAATATTTCAAAAGGACAAACATCTCTGAGATAATACATTTTCCCTTGCATTCCCAGCAGCACAGCAGAGAGGACAACCCCAAACCAGTATCACCAGTAACGGGACGGCAAGCGGAGCTCAGCCGCTGCCTGCCCTGGCTGGGGCCAGCCGGCTGGTCGGTCAGTGCACCCAGAAATAACCCTGGCAAACACTCCCATGATGGGAGCATGTAAGGGTAGGAGCCGAAACCAGTAAGAACCCAGGTTTGGTTTGTCACATTATTTGTGGGACAAGTTTGTTGTTCTCCAGGGAGAAGATCCAGCCAGGCTGCAATAACATCTGCGTGCCGTAGCCGCTTCCTGCCTTGTCAGCAGAAGGATTAGGGGGTTAGATGTCAAGATTCAGAGAGTACATAAAATCAACGCTAATTCTTAAACTCTGCCTGCAGAGACTCCTCAAACCAGCTCAGTCCATCTGTGCTGTACCAAGCACTGAGGAGTCCTGGCTTGACTGCAACCTCAACAAACCACTTCACAGCAAAAAGTGGGGATCCTATCCAACCCGTAAGATGAAATTTTTCAAAGATACCTTGGAGGCACAGGCAAAAAAATTCCTCATTAATGTGGAAGGTGCAAGTAAATCTCTTCTGTGACTCTGAGAAACTTCGTCCTGGTCTTGACGTGGATCTTAGTCTTTAAACTAGGTAAAGTGAGAACACAGAAGAGATTGATCAAGTCTCCTTTAGGAACTGAGAAAAGAACAAAATAACTTAGTGCTGAAGCATAAGTAGAACTAAATCAATGAGGAACAGATCTTGAAATTAATAAAGGACTTCTAATTTCAAGAGGTCATGAAGATTAGACCATGACAACTGAGACGACTCTCAGCAGGGAAATCTTTCTAGTGTTACTGTTGGCATTTGCCAATATGATAGAAGAGATGCTACATTTGCCTGGGTTTAGAATTGACTCCAAAACATTCAAGCTTGTGGTTATCCATTTTCAGCCCTTTTCACAGGGATTGTGAGTGAATTTGTGCAGGATCTTTGCTTCCTATGGGAGAACTACAGAAGTTCACAATGAAATACTGCCGTACGTATACCCTGTTACAGCCTTTTTTTCTGAGTGGATCCAGACACAAGAATGGATTAGACTCTCTATCATCTTGAGATCTGGCCAAAGATGCCAATGAGAATTTGACCAGCCTTGCTTTTCCCAGTGGTGAAGATGTGTAAATAGGGTAGACATAATCTACATTGGTTGTTTGGGACCTTTCTTCCTTCTTTGTGTGAATGAAAATTATCTGTGTTTCTCCACTAAATCATTTCCATGATTCCTTGAAGATTTGATGAATCAGCGCTGTGGATAATCCACAGAAAAGTTACGTCTTTATTTAGGACATACCCTTGTTTATCGGAGACAACTCCTCACTCAGAGTGGGGAACAAAACCCCCATTCAGACTCTTCTCTCTCCATCCTATTAGACATCCCGAATTGGAGAGTCCATCTTAGGGCTCTGTCACCCTCCCATCTCTCTGTGGCTTTTCAAGTCTTGGCACACGCCTGCTCTGTAGACAGAGGTGTGATAGCCCATGGACAGACACATCCCCAACGGCACTTCAGTCTAACCAGCTCAGGTGCCAGAAGCAACACAGGTGATGGGCAGGTGTTGAGGGTTCCATTTTCCTTGTTCTGTTTTTAAGTTGAATGTTTTCTTTGTAACTGACACTTTATGCTTTTTGGGGGCAGGGGAGAAGGCTGCTCATGGAGTCTGCTTGAGGTTGCTGTTTCTCACTTTCTTTGCTGACATTGCCATGTAGTGATTCAACTAGGCTTCTCCAGCTTCAGGCTTCCTTGCCCACCTCACCTTAGTGTGTGGAAGACCACATGAACCTCAGAGGGTGGAAACATAGGGCAAAGCCAGCTAGTGGTCTGGGCTGGATGGGTACAGCCCACCTCTGGCCGTGCTTCACAGGCAGTCATCTGGTACCCCCCTGTTTTGGTCAGTAATGCTCATAGATGCCTCCACCTTGTGAGTGTGTGTTCCAAAGTCAGCTCTGGACCTCAGTGAAGAGCTTCTATACCCTGGTGGGTGCCTGTGATGCTGAGGCTGGGCCTTTGGTCTGAGCCAGGTTGGAACCAGCAAGTTCATTACCAGCCGGTGTCGTTGAAGGGCATCAGGAGGTGACCTCCCACCACTCTCTACGTGAGTCTGCCCCTCGGCACACTTACACTCCCCAGGAAAGACAAGGAAATAGGCACCTCAGATAGCTCATCGCCGCCGAGGGCAGAAGTCACGGCGTATCGGTCGATGCCTCCTTTAACCCTTTGGCCTCTTTGGAGGGCTGCGGCTTCTCCTTGGCTCTCCTCCCAGGGCGCACGAGTCCACACAGCACCTCTCCTCCCAACCCCACTGAGGAGGTGTCCTGCAGTCCTATTCTGGGACAGTCATGTTGCTGCATGTGACAGAGGGATGAATGGGCCTTTCTGTTCTGCTGGAGACAAAGGGCTGCTCCAGCCCCCTTCGGAGACCCCCAGGAAAACAGCAGTCTTCTTGTACAGTGTCCTTGAAACACAATTCAGTTTCAAGGCTGATGTTAAGGGTCGTCACTTAAATTATCAGAATGAAGAAACTACTTCTGAATTAAGCCACGGTACAATCCAGCGGCAACCAGCAATGCAGCACCATGCAGGCAAACAACGGCTTCATGGGAGGCATTTTGCGCAGACGGCCCTTCCATTTCAAAGGCGACATGTCAAGTATAATTCATTTGGCTTTCTGCTGCCATTTGTGCTTAACTGATTTCCATGCAAGCAGCACAGAAGGTGCTTGGCAGGATTGGCTAGTCACAGAATCACAGAATCGCTAAGGTTGGAAAGGCCCTTCAAGATCATCAAGCCCAGCCGTTAACCCAACGGCACCATG
>NW_010539237.1:4041-16770 GCF_000687285.1 Phaethon lepturus | reverse complement strand
TGACCACTCTCTCAGTGAAGAAATTTTTCGTAATACCCAGTCTAAACCTCCCCTGGTGCCACTTGAGGCCATTTCCTCTCGTCCTATCACTAGTTACTTGGGAGAAGAGACCAACACACTTGTCGCCACAACCCCCTTTCAGGTAGTCGTAGAGAGCGATAAGGTCTCCTCTCAGCCTCCCCTTCTCCCGACTGAACAACCCCAGTCCTGTGCATGGCAAGCTCAGAGGAGCCATAGCTGAGAAAAACACCGACTCCTCATTGATATATTAGATGAGAAGGAGACTGATGCTTCATCTTCATGCTACCTTTAAACCTGGTCGATTGATTTGCAGCCTGGAGCTAAGATTTCATTTGGAAATCAGACATACTCTCAAGTCTTTGAGAGCATCTGGACGAGATCCTGCTAAAGACCATCATCCATCTGACAGTGTGTCTCCTGCTAATGCTTCAATCATATTTGTTGAGAAGAAAGACAGATCTATGTTGAAATGAAATACAGCCTTATCGTATCACAAGAGCACATAGCTTTTGCTTTTAATTTAGTGACCTGCTGGAAGGATGTGCTCTGAAAACTTACCTCTGCTGCTAAACTTTAATGGCTTCTACAATTTATTTCCTATGGAAGAAGCCAAGGTGTGGAAAAATCAGATTTTTGCACTGAGTGTATCTGTCTCAAGTACCTGATTCATCTCTGATTTGTCCAAGGCTAATCCTCTTACATCCCTTTGTTCCTCTTAGCATAGTCTTTGGTTCTCTAGTGGTCATCTACCTCAACAGCCTTCTGCTCTTTCCTATTCCTACTTAACCTACTCCTGTACGTAGGATACTCGAATATCACAAAATAAAGGGCTAATAGGTAAAACCTGAGAAGCATGAATTTCTTAGATCACAGCCAAGATCTTGTGAATGAGTGTAAACAAAAGAGTGGAAGATGGGTGATGGAAGAGGTCAGCCCTAGATGAAGTGAAGGGCAACCAAGTTTGGGGCTCTCTTTGACCGGTAGCTTTAGGTCCAGCATTCCCGGTTTGAGATACTCGTAGGAAGCAGTTCTCCAGAGCTCTAAGATAAAATGGAATTTGTTTCTGGCCTTTGATGTGCAGCCCTCCTGCTCATCTCGGAGTAAGTCGTCCCAGTGCATGGCTTTGCCTGGGAGCTAGCTTTTAACTTTTTAAAGCTGCAACACCAAAGTAAAGCCAAGTCCCATGATAATGTGTCACAGCAAGAAATCAGCTTACTGGTGTGATCAGCATATCTCTGTGGTCTGGAGAGAGGCACAGATTAGGGCATCCATCCCTCCTAGCTTTGCCAACTGTGGGAACATCTTGATGGCTTTCTAGTCAAAGCCACTGGAACAGCAGCCCTTAAAGCACTGATAAACAAAAATAATTGCGTCTGCTTCAAGCCTGAATCACTGGATTTAACCTGCAGATAAATAAGTTCGGAACTGTCCCACAAAGAGTCGGTTGTGCTCTGTTTTTTGTGTGTGATCATGCGAGAGAAATCGGATCATACAGGTGTGGTCATACAGCAGAGAAATAACTGGAAGAATTATTTAAGAGGTTCATCTTATGCCCCTCTGACATATGGACACATACATGCTCACTCACCCTCCTGCAAAATGAATGCAGCTCTTTACCCTGAAATATATTCAGACCTGGGCTGGAGGTGGCCGTTAGGACCCTTAGGGCACGACTTGGTCTTAATGGCCCTGAGCAGCCTCACCTGAGACCTCCACCCTACCCATGGGCCCCAGAGCCCTATTCCAGTTCAGCTGCAGGAGTCCTAGTCTCCTGCTCAGTCATGCCTGTGCCCCTGTGTAGCCCTGGGCACTGCTGAGCTGTACCCTGCCCCATGATCTCAAAATGTGCCTTGTCGCCATGAGCTTACCCAATGATTTCAACTCTTGGTTGAACGTGGCTGCCTTCTCCAGCCCTGCTCTACTCGCCTTGCTCAGGTATGGTGGGACGGGCCCTGGCTAGTGAGGCTCTGCCCTGCTGGCTGGGGTAGCCCCTTGGCTCCCTGCCCTTGAGGGAGCTGCTGGTGTTTCTGGTGCCCTGATGGTGGGATGTTGCCCTGTGGTAGAGGTGCACTTCTAGGAGCAGGGATGAGGAGGAGGACTTTGTGGCTGGGCTGGGAGGGGAACCTTTTTCTAGAGGGGGAAGCTACATCTAAGTTGCCTCCTGAGCTCGCCTTGGGGAAGCAATGGGAATCTGCCAGAGAGACCATCTTGTTGCCTGTTCCAGCTGCTTTGCATCATCTCTTCTCTCCCGTTTCCTTTGCCCCCCCGTCCTGGCTGCCTCCACGTGCCCTCCCCCAAATCCTGCCCTCCTCCTCTACCTTCAGTCTTGACTCATCTACTCATACGCTCCACTCTGAGACATAACATGATGAAAAGTTACGGTGCTCACGGGAAGCAATATAATTCAGTCAACATCACTTTGAGCCTGACTGTAATTAATCCTGCTAATTAGCCAGGGGCCTGTATCTCTTTGGTTTTCTTTCCTGCCCTGTGTCTCCCAGGGTGTGAGCCTGCGTTACCCCAAATGCAGGGAAGGTGCTGCAGGAAGCAACATGCCGTAGAGCAGGGATGTGTCTATCCCTGCAGACGTCGGGTACGGTGGCTGTCCTCTGGGATCTGAGTAGGAAAACTCAGCGGCCATCCCTCAGGAATTCAAACAGGTAAAACGTTCCGGAGAGGAGACTGCTGGGGACCTGCATGAGAAAATCCTTTGGGAATACGCTTCTCTAGGGATGCGAGTGGGCAAATGCTCGGTGTGTTTTTGTTTAGTGATCCTCCAGGAAGGCTTGGGAAAGCTTTGAAGCCGTGGGATGAAAAGCCCTGTTTTCCCCATACTTTTGTTAATGGTCCCCAGCCCTGTCCTGTACCAGCCCAAGAGGAGCTACAGGTAATCCTGCACAGACCCTGCAGTACAAAACCTCCAGGATTCCAGGCTGGATCCCACCAAACTCTGCTGACGTGCCCCTTTGCAAAGGGCTAGAAAATAGCAATTGTTTGAGTACTTGCATGTGCTCGCTGCAAGTCCCCTCCCACCCGTCCGGATGGGCGAGTGGAGGAGCAGGCTTGTTTAAAGCACGTAGGGTGACGGGACTTTTCCTTCCCGCTGGAGGAGGGGATGTCTCGGAAGGCATCTCTGTGCTGCAAAGCCAGATCGCTGCTGTTCCCACGAGCCCACGCTGACCCTGCACTTGATGGTTTTTTTTGCTCGTAACTTTCTTATCAGCTGGGGCCAAGCGAAGTCGGGCTGGCGGGGGACAGGGCGTTTGCAGCTCTGGCTTCTGAGGCATGGGGAGTTTCATGACAGTGGTCACCAGCAGAAAGGGATGCTTGCCAGCTGCTTCTCTTTGAAGGTTGTCCATTATGCCCTAGTGTCAAGTCTGAGCTTGCGTGTGTGTATGTGACTTCCTGCTTGATGTTTGACAAACCGGGGCTTGCAATGAGAAGAAGCCTCTTCTCTTCTTCAGATGCCTTAAAAGAAGGCCCCTCATTGCAAGCCATCAGGGTTAGGGACAACTGTACTCCTCACGGGTGGAGGGAGCCTTTAAGGAAGTCCCAGAAACCGTACTCCAAAGGCGTTGCCGAAACTGGTATGATGGAAAGATGTTGGTCCTGACCTTGATGGAAAGAGGACTGTTGGTGGATGGAAAGTAACATTTTTGGTCCTCCTGGTGAAGCAGTACCAATCTGCAAGTACAGTCCTACCCTTTAGGACCACGAGGGCAGGACTGCTGCCATCAAAATGGGGAGTGACTTCACCTGACACAGTATCCCCCCGAAAAATTGCTGGTGCTGTGCTGTCTGAGGAACATCCTCCTTCACCCAGGGTCCTGCAGATCAAGGAGGTCCCTGCTCTCCTGGACAGATGTGAAACTGCGGTTCCCTTAGTGGTTCATAGACGGGTCCATAGCTGGTCTGGCGGACGGTTTGGAAATGCGAGTGTGGCACAGGCAGCACTTGAGCTTCAGCTTCCGAGCCCTTCCAGGCTACGCGGGTGTGCTGCTGGGACGTGCACGTGGCTTCACAGCGAGGGACAAACGGGAGACGGTGCTGACCGTGTGTGTGTGAACGGATACCGTATGATAACATACACTAGAGGGTTAATTTTCTTCATGTGTGCCCGTAATAACCTCTGAAGACCCAGCCTAAATAACTGCGCTGCCTTAATGACTGTGCATTAATCAGGTCGATGGATTCAGAGGCACTTCTTCCTGGGGAATCCTGTAGCTCTTATTCAAGGGAATAAGGGAATGATGTTTTGCCTGTGAGCAGAGAGGGTCCTGCCAGATTGTCCTGGCTATCTTGTCACAAATATCTTACTTGGAAGTGCAGGAAAGAGAGTGAAATTTAGTACATTAACAGGGAAATGTTATCTTTACCAGCATTCTGTCGTTTGGAGTTTTATATGTCACAAGGTGTGTTGCCCTGAGCTGTTTTGGGACGGTCTCGTACGAACCTCCATTGGAAGCACCGATGCTGTTGGCTAACACGCCTGATTAAAAGTAGGCCACTCTGTATGGCAGCAGAGCTGACATGTAAATATTGTATTAATTTCCCTTTACCAGCTCTTCGACTGAATTCTAAATATTGTTGGCTTTAAAACTGATCATATCATAGGGCTTCACAGAACTGAGCAAACTCTCCTGTCCTGTGTGATTGCTGTAGCCTTTGAATAATCCTTTGTATATTTGTGCGGTAACTTTATTAATAATTAATATAATTATTATTTAAATAATAAATTTAATAATTAATTTAGAAAATGAAAGTGGATTTGGGGTTTTGTTTAATGTCTGAATGTAGTTTATTATCTTCACATATTTGAGGGGATCTGTTTCATTTAGGTAGTCCCAGTCGAGAACTGGAAGATGTAAATATTTTGACGTCAGGAAGAATCTTCCCGGGATGTTAAAAGTCAGTTGAAGTAAATCCTAGCACTGTCGGTACAGGCATAGATCCAACCACTTCATGTAAAGAATCTGGGGGCATCACCAGACCCTCCTGTGATCTTGCCAGCATGGGAACTGGAGACTGGCTGATCAGCTGGTGCAAATCCTCGTTGACTTTGGCAGGTCAATGCCAGCAGAGGAGCAACGACAGCCACAGTACCCAGAAGTTCAGTGTTAACCTTTCTGGACTATTTCCCAGTCTCTCCTAGCTTCTGTTCCCTCACTCTGCTTAACAAGCTTCTGAGAAAAGTTTGGACAGATGGGTTATTGCTCCTGAAGTAATTGCAGATAATTATATAAAGATTAATGGCCTCTTCTTGAAGAGCCACCAATGCAGGCTTCATCTTCTTCAAGTGCTGATGACCTTTCCAGGAAATGGGGATGAGGAAACGCAGTGGGAGATGGATTGGGTAAACAATATGTGATTTAGACTCTTTACAATTACGGGGAGAGCAAGACTGATGTGATTTCCCCACATTCAACCCGTGCCACCCCCTCACTGCAGTTTGCAGACAAACAGTGTTAGTTGGCTGTTTACCAGTGATAAAGTCGGGAAGGGTAAAGTGCAAGATGCCTCAAAGCCAGCGGAAAAATGTATCGGGAGCAAGCGAAGGCAGAGGAAAACACAAGTGTGTATCACATCCCCTAACGCGCCTTGCGAGGGCATCGCACACCGGCTGAATCATGCCCCTGGGATGTCTCTAGCTGATGGCGAGAGCCTTGAAGGTACATGGCCCCTCACCGTGGTTTGTGACAGTCTTCTCTGGACCAGGCGCTGGGTACTTGAAATTAACGTCCCCTAAACAGTTTGAGAAGAGAGTTGGCATGAACGTCCTCATCCCCATTGGTAACTACCTTGCTGCTGCAAGGTAATCCTGGAAGAAGAGATGGAGAAAGCATTTAGCCCACATGCGCAAAGCTGGCTCTAGAAATTACTGTCAGTTAAAAATCTATTCCCCCACAGAAGTCACCATCCCATTTACACGTCCTAAGGTGGCCTTCACGCCCACAGCAGATAGCAGTCCTCAGTTCCATTCCTGAACTTAATGCCACTAGCCTTCAAGTCCCTTTGGTAACCCTGGTAGGGTTGGGTAACCCTGGTGGGACATCCTAAATGTTTATGAGTGCCTATTCCAGCCAGAGCAGCCAACTTGTCCTTGCTAGCTTCATGCTGGAGGGGATGGGCTGAGAGCAGCAACGTGAAACTCGCCCCCAGACCCTAGGGTGAGTCAAGTGACATGGGCGTTCGGAGAGGCTCAGAGGAGGTTTTCATCCTGCTGGAGTGGAGCTGGAATAATACTAATGGGGGGAAAGAAAAAAAAAAAAAAAGAGTTGCCTTGTAAATCAAGGACGGCCTGGAGACAAAACCCAGTCACGCGTGTTAGGGCTGACTGGTTTCATGTGAGGCTTCTCAATAGCGTCTCTGTGTGCAGGAGACACTGGCCCTCTGTGGAGGGCTGCACGTCCCAGGAGAGCTGCTGGGTCACAAGCAGCGCATGTGACTGGAGACCGTTCTCCCAGTGTGGGGCCCCACCATGGCCGATCCATCTTGATGGTGGAGTTAAGGACAGTGTGTGTGGGGACATCCTGTCTCAGGAAGCCTCTCCGTGCTCCATTAACTCCCACAAGAAGGAGAGTTAGAGAAGGAAAGGAAATGGGTTTTTTGGAGGGCTTCATGTTAAAAATTCTCCCAGTGTCCCATGTTAGGCTTTTAAAGTGTTGTTTTCTGGGAGCTTTGTGGGCTCCTGTGCGCAGGAGCTGTGCAACGTGGTTCATGCTGCTATGGACTCATGAGGAGAAGGCTTTTCTTGCGGACGCTTCTCATTTGTCACCCACAGATTTCCTTTGGGATTTAAGTTACGAAAGCAGCACATGGGCAGTAGCTGATGGTCTTTGTTTAACTGCTTAACATAAGATGATGGGAGGTCCCTTTATGCTGACATGTCTCTCCACCAATGAATGGTGGAGACCTTTCATGGACCCTGAAAGGTCCGTTTCAGAGACCATGGACCCTGAAAATACTCACTTTGCTAGCAGGTGAGACAGTCCTGTGCGCTCTGTTGACAGCCTCTGGAAGGAAGGACCTGGTTCAGAGAGCAGTGGAAGTCTCAGCACCCATCTGTAAGTAGATCAAAGATGGGGGAAGGAAAGAGCACTGGAAGGGAGCAGGTGAAGTGTAAGTCAAGTGGAAGCAAGATGTCTTGGTGCTATGATAAAAATCTATAGAAGAAAACACTTCCTACACTGAGCCGGGAACTTTATCACAGTAAGAAAAGTACCTGGACTTTTCTAGACTCTTTTCTGTCTCCTTCACTGTAAATCACCGTCAGTCTTCTCCGATCTTCCTCACTTGTAAGAAATCTGATGCAATAGGGAATCCCAGAAAGCATCTAGACCGTCACCTTGCCTCCACCCACAATCAGCTCTACGTAACGCACTGGTAGGGGTTTGTTCATCTTGTTCTTACAACCCACTGCGCTGAAGATGTCCTGGCATCCAGAGGGTGCGTCCAAGCCTTCTAATTCAAAGCTTGTCCGATGGCAGGGTGCAGCCTGCCAAACTTGGGCAAGTAATTTATCTCTCCTGGAGCAGATCCGCCCCCAGAGTAAGAGCCTGCTCCCAGTCAATGGAGGCAGGATGAAGTCTTTGACGATCTCAGAGGGAGATATTCTCTGGACAAGGCAAAAGTCAACGTTAAAGGAACTGAACCCTGCAGCCAAGTGCTTGTTCCCCTCCCCGTGCAGTTTGGTACACCTCACATGATGTCCCGGAGGTGTTATCAGCACTGAGTAACCCTCCCCAGGTGGTGGATGAGAGTTTTTGCATCGTGACTCCCTGGAGTGTGCCTGCTATTCACGTATATCCCACAGATATATTTGTCATCGACATCGCCTATTTTTGGGTAACAATGGTAAGATCCTAGCCCTGCTTGGTTATTAATGGGGGCTGTGAATCTACTGGCACTGAATTGCCCCGTGGACACCCCACCGACTCTTGAAGGCTGGTTGACCAACAAACTCAGGCGCATAGAACAAGGCGGTGGGACCACCTTCCTCCCAACGAGCCACCTACCCTCCAGTTTTAGGGGACGCTGCCTTAGCCGTGCCTGGCGCGCGCAGCGCTGCGGGATGCAGAGCAAAGGGATCTCACTGGTGGAGGGCTGAGATGAGCCCCCAGCGCTTTCCACTTGAGGAGGTGAAAGCAAGAGTAGAATAACAATTTGAAATAAACCCCAGGAGCCTAGTTCACCCTCCTAAACTTTGATGGGACAGTGGCATTGCTCGAAGTGTAAGCTGGGTCCTGCCTGTTTATTTTAAGCTGAAAGCCAAAATGATCATGCTAGTTACTTAAAAGAAAAGTTTGTTTCTGTGTTCTGCTAATTAACAGCCTCTGAGAGGCAACCAGAACCTATCTCTGGGGCCCAGAGTGTTGCAAAAACATGGAAAGGTTAATTGAAGGCAATGGGAAAACAAGAATCCCAGCTTTGACCTTCTTGGTCTGCCCTTGTTATGCTAACAGCATGGTGCAGGCAGATTTAATGACTCCTCATTACCCTGCTACCTAATTAACCTTCTGCCCTGAAACACAGAGTCTAAAAAAGAAGGTCCCTGCCCAGGAACCCCTTCTGCCAGCAGCCCCCAGGGTTAAGGGCGACACCTCCAGCATTGCCAGGCTCAAATCCCCGCGTGGCTTCCAAATGATTCCCGCTAAACAGTGAAGGGTGGTGGCTGGTGTCTCGTTGGGGCGGCTAGCGGTGTTGGCTGCAGGGCAACCCTTTTGCCCGTCATCCCCGATGCCGAGATGGGAGCAGTGCGGCTCCTGGGGAGAGAGCTGGCAGCGCGTTGCTCGGGACAGGCAAAACCGCAATTCGTCACGGTAAGGATGCTCATGCCAGAGGTAAGGGTTGGATGAGGGTCAGAGAGATGGTCTAGAGAGACCTGGAGAGCTGCCCCCCTGCACCCACAGTCACGGGGGGGAAGGAGCGGAGGCAGCGTCTGCTCTTCCTGGCAATGACCCTCTCAGCTGGCAGAGGCAGCAACTCTCGCTCCAGGTGCCTGGGTTTGTCCTGCAAGGTAACAGGCAGCCGCCAGTTGTCCTGGTTAATGGGTGATGTTCTTTGCTCCGTTACCTTTGCTGGATCATCTTTAGTGTCCCTTCTTACCTCAAATGGTGCTTGCAGGTGAAGTCAAGGCTGGGCGTTGGGCTTGCAAGCATCAGATTGTCCAGCTCACGCCCTTGGGGATCAAACCACAACTGTTTTGGGTATAATTTATCTAACTTGCATGCCCCATTAAATGAATCGCTGTTCCTCAGACACCAGCATGATGTTAGGTGTGCCCACAAGTATCATCCAATCTGTAATCAGCTCTGTAATTAATCTGTAATCAGAAATTGATGGGGCATTAATACAACCTCCTGCTGCTGCCGCTGTGTGGGACCAGGGAGGAGATGCAGCTCCAGCGTGAGGTGGTGGTTCCACAGGCTGGTTTCCATGGGAGTCACGTTGCAGACAGCTCTCTGACATTGCTCGGTGGGGTCTGGCGCTGCCTCTGAGCGAGGAGGGTTATGTGGGAAAGCTGAGCCACCAAATGTGAGACCGGTCAGTGTCTTTTTGACTTTCGTTACAGGAATTATAGGGATTTTTTCATGGTATCCTGGCCTGGGACAAGTCAATGAGTGCAAGTATGGACAGAGAGCATATGACACCGCGCCCACAGTCTCCAGCAGGACTGCTGGACGCCTTGGTTCACACTAGCTTTCCTCCTGGGAGCTGCTGGGCAACCATGGGAACTCTGGGGCAGAATATGGGCGGTGGAGAGATAATGAGCATCTTGGTGGGCCGCAGGCACGTGACGGGAGAAAAATGCAGAAGCCAAAACTCAAGTGAGATAATGTCACCCCAAGTCCTCCTTGAAAGTGCAATGGTCTGCAGGTCTTATCTCAGCTTTATTGGCAGTACATGAGTGTCTTCTTTTGATGTGTCAATGACCCGGAGAGAAGAAAGGACTTCTTGGAGTTCATTCTTCATAACATTTGCCCAGAGTCTAACTACTTTCCAAGCTGCCGCTTTGCTCATATCCTGCCTGTCTGCCTGGAGAGATATGGGGTCATTGGCACAGACTGGCCTGGACTGCTGTAAGTCCAAGTGTCTCTGTGGTATGTTTGTGTGTGTGTTGTACTGGGACAGCGACCACACGTGGGGTGCGTGAGACGAGTGCTGCAACAAACGCCTTGTGCCTTTCTTCTCCCTTCCTTCCTGGAAACTATTGATCATGGGAAAACGACTCCTGGAGCCAACTGCTTGGGATGGAGAGGTGGTGGCAACGGCAACGAGCTAAAGGGGTCCTGGCACACTGCACTGAACGTGGGCTGGGGGGGTCCCAGCCCCGCGTACCCCTGCTTCCTTCCCGTGTACTCTGGAGGCAGGAGAGGACGCTGGCAGGAGTATGCAGGACAGCATGGCTTCTGATGATGCTTTTTTGGTGTCCTGGCATGGCTTGGCTGTCTTTCACATCCAGTCAGCTATGAGCGCTTGGCCTTTCTTCTCATGGCTGCATCTCTCTAACAAGTGGTTGTGATACCCTGGTATCAGGACATGCTGTACTGGGAGCGCGGGTCTGTGTCAGGTGCAGTGCTGTGATGGGGCGTGACGGCCCTGCTCTGGTATAAAGAACTGCTCTGACCTCAGTGTGGTTCTTTACGCCTGGACGTCCTCTGGAAACGGCGGAGACCAGTCCTCAGCTCTGCAACTGGAGGGCCGCCCGCCATGGCTGCCTTTGAGGGGATGGAGGACGCCGTCCAGCTGATGCTTGGAGGCGGCTGGTAAGGACTCGGTGGTGGACACCGTGCTGGGTTGAAGTCCTCGGCTGTGGCTCCTCTCAAAGCTGGTCTGCAAAGGCTAACCACAGCCTCCTTACGGCTCAAAAGCTGCTTGTCGATCCTAGGAAACCACGGTGTGTGTTAGCCAACACGGAGGCTGCAGGAGCGTCTAACGGCCATCTGGCTTTGTCTTTCGGGGGGGTGGTGTAGGGTCCATTCCAAACATGCTGAACAATCACACCCCCACGGGGTTTTGTATGCGACTTGCACCCATTCTTCTCCCTTCTGTTGGTCAGGGTGAATTTTTCTCGTACTCTGGTCAAGGGGAGACATCTAAGCCCTGACTGCAATTTGTTCCCTGTGCCCTGGAGTCGTCCTCATGTGAGATGTATCGCATCCCTTCGTTCATTTCTGTTGGAGTGCAGAGAGAGTTCCTCGGACTCCAAACCAGGACCAGGCATGCCCAAAGAGGGCTGCGGGGAAAGAAATGCTGCAGCTTTTGTACCAAAACCAAAGCAGGTGCTGGCTGGCGTCTCCAAAGAGCAGAGCCAGTCCCAGCCCTGTTTGTGAAGCTTTTAGAGATGCTGGGATGAATCCATGGTCCCTTCTGTACTCCAGACTTACAACTGCGGACTTTGGCTGAGTCTAGACTACCAAATCGTGGTGCCAATGAGTACTTCTAGGTGCCAGCAGGCAACTGTTTGGCCTGTTAGGTTGATGAAATGGTCCTTGGCCTGGTTTCAGCCTTGGGTCAAATAGCGACATCCGAACAACTGCCAGATGTGCTCTGTGAGCTGGTGGGGGTCCCGGAGGGTCTCAATACGCAGCTTAGATACGGACCTTGCTGTGGAGGTGGTCTAGCTGTATCAGCCAGTCCGTGCCACTTCTCAGGGCTGGGGAGAAAAGTCCCTGGCACCAGGGTGTTATTGTAGGTGTTTATAAACTTTGCTAGCACTTGTAGCAGCCGGGACTAGGAGTGAGGGGCTTTTGAAGTCCTCCCTGTGGATGAGGCAGCCTGGAGTCTTCTACACCTGCCAGTGGCTGGTGCGCCCAAACGGTCCTCCCGTGGGGGGAGCCGGCCTGGATTTTTCTACCCCTGCCAGTGGCTGCTGCTCCAAAGCGACAGAGCTGCTTGGTTTGGGCATGGTGAGAAGCTGAGACTGGCTGCTGCTGCTGCCTGGTGTCGCCTGGGCAGCTGCAGCACCTTGGGCACCTCTGCTGAGGGACCACCAAGGAGCTGGCAAAGATCCCTTGTACCTATGTCCTTGGCAGGGCAGCGAGGCCAGGATGCAGGGCTGAAGGTGGTGCCTTCTAGACCCAGCCTCAAGCTGAAGGACGGTAAGTCTGGAGGGTGCGCAGTGGCTGATGGGGTCCCTCAGGGACCAGCGGCTGTGCCAGGAGTACCAAGCGCTAAGCCGAAGTGGAGCACATGGGAAGACTCCTCCTCTCCCTTTCCCATGAAGCTGGAAGAGCTGCTCTGTGATTGCTGTGGTGGGAACTGGAGTGACGGCTGCGTGAGGAGCCCTTCCCTCCCCCTCAGGAAGCGGGATGCTGCTGGAGCTATTCTGAGACCACTGCTGCTTGTTTTGGCCCTGACTTGACTGCTTTGGTCGTCACCTCGCTCAGGTAGTTATTTTTGGTCTTGCCAGGAATTGACTTCTTGAAGGGCAAAATAATGTAGGAGGGAAGGGAGACTTGACTTTGTGTTCCTGAGCCCAAAAAATCACTGGGCGCTTCTTGGCTTTTCCCAGAGACAGTGGTGACTGGGAGCACAGGGAGGAGGAGGCGGCGGAGATGGTGTCCTTTCTCCATGAGGCATTGAGGCAGCAGGAGTGCAGTCTCACTTGCCGGTGACCGCGGCAGCCCCTTGGTTGGGGAAAATGGGCTGGACTTGGCCCACTGGGGCTCCCTTGAAGCCCTGGGGCTTGCTCTGGAAGGAGCTGGT
>NW_010539237.1:2841-4010 GCF_000687285.1 Phaethon lepturus | reverse complement strand
CATTCCTGGTGCCCTCAAGAGATGCGTGTCTGATTCCTACTTGCGGTGGCAGCAGGGCTTAAAGCAAAGGGATCTGGGGTGTGACGAAGGGTGAAACCCCAGAGCCCTCCGCTGTGGAGGGGTGAGGAAACAGCTGGCTCATCACTGTGGGACTTCTCAGGAGGAAAAATGAGGTCAGACAGCTTCACTTTTGCCACCAGCCTCCTCGGCTCTTGCCCTTCTGCCCATAGTTGTCACGTGTAAGACCCCAAGCGTATGGAGCCATGGTTGAGCTGGCAGAGCTCACTAAGTTCCATGTCTTAGCACCATTTTTGTCAGTGTCCTTTCTGTCCTGGTCTTATAACTGGCCCTTCAGACCAGGGTTGCTCCCTTGCATGGAGTCTGGGTGGTGGCAGCCCATCTCCAGCCTCTACTGCTCCTCAGAGAAAAGAGACCCCTCCAGCAGTGGGTGGGTTCACCCCGCTGGTGAGCTGCCCTCTTGTCTGCTGAGGCAGGGTCTTACTGTGAGCTGCTGAGCGACGTCCCAGGAACACAAAACCACCGAGCAGGGAGCACTTCCCCAGTGGAGCTACCTCCTTAGCACCCCTGAGGGGCAGGGCTGAGGGGGGAGAACCCGGCTGCAGTAGCTCAGTTAATGACAGAAGCTAATGCCGATCTGCTGCCTTCAGCAGACCATGGCCACCCTTGGCGGGGGCTCCCTGGCTGCTTGCTGCCATCTCCTGCGGACTGGCTCGGTGGCCATGTGGGGCCTTTCCCGGGGGTGCTGCCCCCTGAAATCATCCAGAAGAGGAGAAGAGAAGCTCTCCCGCAGCAGGAGGGAAGGAGCTGCTCCCTCAACCGGAGTGACGGTCCATCTCCGGACTGGAGGGCTGTCCAGGGAAGGGTCCGGGGTACTGCGGGTCAGAGGCAGAGCAGGTCCCCGTGGGATGGCAGAGCTCTCCCCACAGGCTGCCCCCGGCTCTGGTGCTCAGCTCCCGCTGGTGAGGAAGCCTTCCTCGGCCGAGCCCGAGGAGGTGAGCGGCGCTGGGCATCTCCTCGGGGCCACCCAGCTGGTTGCACCAGAACTGCCCCCAGCATTACCGGGCTGGAGCAGCTGGACCTCTGCGTTACAGACCCAAACGGCAGCTTGGAGTCACGGCGGTGGGAGGCTCCGCTGCGCACCGGCGCTG
>NW_010539237.1:2091-2734 GCF_000687285.1 Phaethon lepturus | reverse complement strand
GCCAAAAACCACAAGGCTCCCCTGCCCCCCAGCCGCAGGGCAAGGGGCTGGTGTCGGCCAGAAGATGGTGCTGGTAGGAAAGTGATTAAAGACCCTGCTCCGCTGCTGGGGGTAGAGGGGAGCTTACATTATTTTTATTTTTTTTTTTTCCTCCCCCCTCCTCCTTCCTATAAGAATCACTGTAAAAATAACTCGGCAGGTTTTATTGTGCCAGGTCCCCTCCCCGCCGAGTTATTTATTGCATCCAGCAGGTTACTGAGAGCTAAACTGCGGTAACTGGAAACCTGCGAGGCGAAGGCTGCTTCTGGGCAGAGGATTCTCTGGGCAGCTAATGGAGGCATAACCCTGATTGATAATGGTTTTAGGCTTATTTATGTTTCCCCAGGACCCTTCTCATCCGATCCTCCTGAATGGTTGGGCTGGGCCAGGCTGCCCCACGCTGGGGTAACTCTGGGGATTCCCCCCAAAAGCAGCCAACGGGGCGGGGGGCACCATCCTGGGGAAGGTCTTTTTGTGGGGTGGGGGTGTCCCTCTTGCGAAGGCTGTGAAAATGCAGGAGTTGTTTTTTTCCGCCGCAGGTTTGGGCACGGTCCTTCTGGGGGGGGCAACAGGCTGCGGAGCCACCCCGGCGTCTGCTCCCTCC
>NW_010539237.1:1529-1909 GCF_000687285.1 Phaethon lepturus | reverse complement strand
TGGCTGCGGTGCCCTTGAGCACCGGGGCGGCAGGGACGTTCGGATGGGAGCTCCTGAAAGTTGCTTGGGACGAAAACAGCACCCTTTCCTGCGCTCCCCCACCAGCCGCCGAGGCGCAGCCCTTCACCCTGCCGTGGGTGGGACGTGTTTCTCACACTTCACGCTGCCAAAGCCCTTGCAGGATCCGAACAGTTGTACTTGTAGCCGTGAGCAGAGCCCTGCGTTAGTCCAAGTGCTCTGCCGCATCCTCAGCCCGCTGGCAGCGTTCACACCAGTATCTAGTGGCCCCTACGGAAAGCGGAGCTTGCTGCGTTGGGAGCTGCATCTCGAGAGCTGCTGCACAGGAGCTGATTTTTTTTTTTTTTTGTTTCTACTACAGG
>NW_010539237.1:0-1487 GCF_000687285.1 Phaethon lepturus | reverse complement strand
GGGCGAGGCTTTCAGTGTGCTGGAGCGTGCGGCTGACCCCCGCTACCAGCAGGAAAGCTGCTTTAGGATGATGCCCAAGTGCTAACCCAGGAATGAAGGAGCCTCTGACGGTGGATCGGGGGCTTGGCACTGAGCAAACGACTTCTGCCTCCCGGTGGGTGGAGAAGCTTTTCCCTTTCCCCAAGGAAAAAGGAGGCAGCTGAAGCGGTAGAAGCACCCCGTGTCCCTCATGCCCTGGGGACTCCTGGGCACATCCCTGAGGTGTGCTTGGGGCTCAGATCTGCCGAAGGGCCTCGGAGAGGGGGCTCTGGGCTCCGTGCCCCTAGCTCCCAACCCGCAAAACGGAGCGGGAATGCGGTAAGGCGATCCCACGCAGGGTGAGCCCTGATCCCGGGCCAGAAGGTGTTGCTGTAACCCCAGTACGGGAGAGGGGGACCGGTAGACGGTCCGGGTGCTCTCGCTGGCAGTGAAAGGACCTTCCCGGTGGTGCCTGTCCCTTGGCATCCCTCCCTTCAGGCGAGGCTGCTGGGGCTCACGCAGCAGGACCAGGGCTGAGCCCCACTTTGTGTGACCTGGACTCGCTGCAGCAACAGCCCGGCAGTGACCGCAGCTCCCAGGCTGAGCTGAGCCTGGCTTATGTTCCCTGCGCACCCGAGAACCCCCTTTCGCAGAAGGGCGAAGGGCTTCTTCCCAGCCTGAGTCACACCAGGGTTTGGGACTCTGCCCTTTGAATGGCTGAGTGCACCCACAAACCCGCAGGAAGAGGGGGTGCGGCGGGCTGAGGGGGCCTGACCCTTCTGGAAGGGTGTTACGGGGTGGGAGGAGAGCAGGCTGGAATTTATTCTGAGCTCATCAGAGAATTAAATCGTTATCCTCCGGGATGAGGATTTATGGTTATGGATCTCAAAGCCCACAGCACAGGTCAGGTGGGTGGGTGGGAGCCGGTCCCACGTGCCGTGCCACATCAGGGGGAGCCGGCAGAGGGGAGATTGTCCTTACATGTGTCTCGGGGGCAGGGGCTCTCCGGGACCCTTGTCCCTTCTGGAGGGGGGATACTCAGTTTGGACATCCTTTCAACTGCAAACTGTCTCCACTGGGATCCCCGGGCCTATTATAGGCTGATTAAATATTAAAACAATTCATTTTGTACTTAAACTGTTCCGAAGGCTCCTGCTGACGATGACTTTGAAGTCTGCGGCGAAAGGGTTCGCTCTCGTTTCCTCCCCCTCCCCACACCTCCATCCCCAACTTTCCCCAGGCAGGAAGGGGAGGGTGAGCCCTGGCCGGGTCTGCCAGCACTGGGGCTGGGGTCTTGCTTGAGATGGTGGAGGGCGTTTTGCTCGGCGCGTGGGAGCTTGCTGGAGCGGGAGGAAAGCCGTGGTCGCTGGCGGCCGGGGCCCGGGGAGCCCTTGGAGGGAGCAAACCGTGCGCTCTGGGTGCGGACGCTACGAAAGGGGCAGCGGAGGGGCTGGGATGGCAGCGGAGCT
>NW_010539236.1:1723-2088 GCF_000687285.1 Phaethon lepturus | reverse complement strand
GGTAGCTATTGGCCTGGTTCTTACTGGATGCCTTAGTGAGGCAGGGAAGCCTGCTAAGTGTTTCAATGTCCAGCTGCCCCAACAGGTTTTAGGAGGATTTAACCAGCAGAATTAGTTTTGTGATCAGAGAATTGCAGAATGGTTTGTGTTGGAAGGGACTTTTAAGGTCATCTGGTCCAGCCCCCCCTGCTATAGGCAGGGACAATTTTTGTTTTTTCTTAAGTGATGCTGCAGTGGCAGAGAAACTGTGATCTTGTGTAATGATGTAAGGTATTTCCTCTGCCTATGAGATGTTCAATGAATAGCTCAGCTGTGGTGAGCAATTAATTTGCTTATAAGGTAGAAAGCAAAAAAAAAAAATTCCT
>NW_010539236.1:0-1699 GCF_000687285.1 Phaethon lepturus | reverse complement strand
GTGCTTCCCTTGTGCTCTTTCCCGAAAGCTCTTCCTTTCTGATGTTGAATAAGAGAAGTTTTCCTGTTTTAGGAGAGAAAGATAGCATGGAAGCCCTCTATACAAGCCTCCTTTGTGCCACGCAGAAATTAGCCAGCCTTTGTCTTTTAAAACAGCACATATTGCCTTTGTCCATTTTATAGAAACTTTTTCTGGTACTATTCATTGACAAGTGAGAGGTTGTAGAAGGAGCTGGGAGAATGTGGGTTGATGAGCTTTAGTACACAACAGATAAACCTGCTACAGTAAGTATGCTTTCTCTATCGCATTTGTGTTCTGCAGGTAAATCGCAGTTTTCTTTGGCATTTCCTTTCATGCACTAATTCATTTTCAAAGAAGTGTGCAGAAATTTATTAAGGAAGGCCTTAATAATTTGTTTTTTATTTACGCGTGCATGCATGAGTGCGCACATTGCAAATGCCATTTTGCCTGTACGATGCATATTTGCCCCTTGTAGGGTTTTTGCTTTTCGGTATCATCTTATATTGTGAGCTTGTGTGTGTTTCCTCTGTCAGTACTGTGTTTCATGTTTGGGATGGGGGTTTTATGCTATTGTAGTTACATAGCACTAAAATGAAAAAGCTTGTAGTGCATGAGGCTCAGGTACTGTTTACATGCCAAGTTTCCCAAAGTCACTATTAAAATATAGACAGTTGCCACAAACATTTTCATGGATAGCTCTGGTGAAAATCAGTTCCATATCCAGTTTTTCTACTAACCAGACATTAAAATTTTGCACTGTACTGTCAAAGGGCAGAGGGACACTTTTTGTTTCTAGAACAAAAAATCTTCCTTATGACATTAAAAGAAAGAGTGATAGTGCCTATTTACCCATGTATTATTACTTGATCCTCTCTTAGCATTAAATTAAAAAAAAAAAAAATCCAACCTTAGGATAGTGTCTAAGTATAGTCATTTAGATAGATTTTGTTCAGGAGTTTAAACAATTAACAGTTTTTGCCTTATTCTGTTTGTTCTTTCAGGGCATTCTACCTGGACAAGTCAAACTTGCCTCCAAATTCAACATCTAAAGCAGCTTATATAGATAAGGTAAATAAAAATGTTAAGTGCCTAATTAAACTTTGCATGTTACACACTGTGTTATTGTAATCCTTTCCTGAAGCTTTCTGAATTCCATCAAAAATTTGAATTCTTTAAAGCTGGGGTGGGGGGGGCGCAGGGGGAAAGGAGAAGCTCTCCTGCAGCATTTTGTCCCACCTGTGTTTTAGGGGTATGTGGTGCCATGTGGTTCTATATCAAAAGGTGTGGCTGGAGGGCATCAGTGTATTTGAGAAGGGGAACCATAGCTTTCCTTTTTCACTGGACGTTCAGAGCAATGCAATTGCTCCAGGAGCATGTGAGGGGTCGAAGGGTAGGGTGGGGGAAAGCAGGTGCAGGCAGAAATTCTTTGTTCTGAAAACTGTAAGCGCAGATCCAAATCCTGATCCCCTTCAATGGCGAGGTGACATGTCTGGTGGTTGAGGGAAAGGCTGTGGATGTTGTCTACCTGGACTTTACTAAAGTCTGGAGAAACTGGCAGCTCATGGTTTAGACAGGTTTACTCTTCACTGGGTAAAGAACTGGCTGGACGGCCGAGCTCAGGGAGTTGTGGTGAATGGAGATAAATCGAGCTGGCAGCTGGTCACAAGCGGTGTTCCCC
>NW_010539235.1:0-25558 GCF_000687285.1 Phaethon lepturus | reverse complement strand
TACCGCGACGGCTACCCTCAAGGGCGCCTGGGAAGGGGGCATTATGGGGGGTATCTGGGTCGGGGGGTTACTCCCCAAGCTAGGCTGGCGGCTTGCAGTCTTCTTCCCAGAAGAGGGATGCACACATGACCATGTCCCCACTTCTGGCAGGAGCGTGCAAGGCCCTTCAGGGCAGGTGGGCCTTGTGGGGGACCCCGTGGTGTAGCCTGAGGCCAAGAGCCAGGTGGCTGCTGTCCCTCTGCAGGGTTTTCAGGAAGCGCTTGTGGAAAAAACACAGTAATTGACAATCAATTTGGCACATGCTGTTAAGATGATACCTTCGCAGAAAAGACACTAGTGAGTTCAAAAAAGCCAATAGGACTTTCAGCATCTGACTGCACCAAGTACTGTCTCTCACAGAAGTTAGGGCACAGGAGGGGTGATAAGTGTCTAGAAGCTTCTTTATTCGGGAAGAATTCATTTTGTCTCAGCTTTACAACTTGATACTGTGCTGTCTGTGTAATGCCAGCAGCAGAGCAAGTATTTTGGAAGTTCATTTCCTTGCCAGCTTTCTCTGCTTCCTGTGCTCCCCACAAGCGTTTTGCACAAGCCAGCGATTTTTCACAGGTTTCCCATTTGGCCTCAGGATCAACTTTGTGCTGATGTGCCTCAGCACTTGCTCAGATGACATGGAGAAAGTGTCCCTCACCTTTGCCTTCAGAGCAGTGCGGTCATAGCAGAGGGGTTTGGCAACATTCAGTAAGCCAGGAGCACCTTCAAGCAGGCCAGACTAAGAACAGAAAGAAAAAGTAAAGTAATAACAACCAAGAACTAGGGATAAACCTAGGGAGGCACAGCTTGAAAACCCTGCTGTGGGACAAAATGTCCAAAGGAGTCTGAGAAGGCAGTGCTGTACACCTGACTTGCTGCTTCTCCTCAGCAGCAGCTCTGTATCCCAGCCTCGCTTGCTGCTATCCCCTTTGGGATAAATCACAGTCCTTCCATGTTAGGATGCATTTTCTTTTTTTTTCCACGCTCTCTTGAATAATTTAGCCATCAGCCTTATTTCCTGTAGCTCCTTCCTTACCTCCCCAGAACTGCTGCCCCTTTTTATAAGTCTCCCTCTTTGTGGCCAATACAGCTACGGAAGAGGGGCAGCAGTGTAAGAGCAGTGGGGCAAAGACAAATGCTACTCAAACGTTTTTTAAAATATTTTTAAATAACTACTATTGAATGAAGCTTTTAGTTTTGCCAGCTCTATCCCTTTTTAGATTGGTTATATTGCCTGCAAATAGATGTGACTTGAAAAACAATCCATTTTTTTTCTCAGCAGAGACACAAGGCTCCAGTTCTGTCCAAGAGCTCCAAGAAAAAAAAAAAAAAGGCTCACTGACAGCAGAAATCTTACTTTGGAGTTTGCAGATGAGTGCATTCTTTTAATTTTACACAGAGAAGCTCTGATCTACTTCTCAGGTGTTAAAAAGGCTCAGGAACAGTTAGTTATCAGTGCTATTTCCCACCATGAGGCTGAGCAGGGACATGGATTCATTTGCAGAGAAATATCCCTGGCAAAAAATAGCTCTTTTCCGTATCAACTCAGATTGATCTTTTATAAGGTTATTCTCAGTTTGGGTGACATTTCAGTTCTCCACTCATTGTAGTAGACTAAATCAAGAGATGTAGACTTGTTAAATTTAGAGTTTGTATTTAAAAAAAAAAAAAAAAAAAAAGAGTCCAACAAGAACTCCTGTGAGATACTACTCCCTACGTCATTTGTGATATAGTGTCTTCTCCATAAGGATTTCAAACATCGGTGGAGAGACTAGCTTTGCTGGGAAGCGGGAGATGTTCATGCCTAGAGACTGCAAGCTTTGCTACGCTGTGTGGCTACAGATATCAGATAGATAATGGGAAACTTTGAAGCAGAACCTGAATATGCCTGGAAAAATCAAAGTAAACTGCAAGTTACCAAGTTAGCAGGACTCTAACAGTCACCATATAGATGTTCTCCGTCATTTTATTTTGCATTTGCGAAGATCCAGGAATTTGCACACAGTGCTACCACATTTCAACTGGAAGATGGTAACTGCCACATGGCAAAGAGCCTGTAGGACTGTGGATGGCAAAGAGATATAGCCCTTCTCACCCCCAGAGAACCAGAAACCATCTCCAAGTTGCCAGGGAGGGAGAGCAACCTCTTTTACTTATCCTGGCCCAAAACTTTCAACTCTGCTGCCACATATACGGTCAATAACTTGTTCATAACAGTTTCTTTCACTCAAAGCTGTTCAATCCTGATAGTGTTGACTATTGTTAAAATGGCTCAAGAGAAACACCAAATTCAGCTTAGTGAGTGAATTACCTAAGCTTTAAACCATGAGCATCCCAGCACTGTATGGTTTCAGTCTGGACATGCAGCTTGGTACCGACAGCTCTCAAAGCCAGAAGCTCAGCAAATCTAAGGCAAGTTAAGACATATGCTACCTGCTTTTGCTGGCAGAGACTTCTGCCAAGGGGCCAGGAAGATGCACCACAGAGAGCGCTGCCAATTCCTCACTTGGGTTGAAAGGAAACAGCCCAGAAGCAGAGCAGTGCCTGAGACAGCTGAAGCCTGCAGGTCCCAGGACAGGATGGGATTACTGAACATCAGTGGTATCTCTGTGGTATCCTCTCCCAGGATGAAAGCGTGCTTTGTTCTTTCCACCAAGAACAACCTTGTGGTCCATCCAAGTTGAGGACATCCCTGTTTCCCTCTTCCCTCAGGGAGGGCATTAGTAGTCTTTGCTCTCCACTAGCTACCCGCCTATTTCCACAAACATCAAAACCTTTTATCCTTGAAGGGTTCAGGACTTACGTCTGAGCATCTTCCTATGTATAACTCCACTTGAACAGAAGTAAAAGGTAGTCTGCAAGAGTAGCTTAAATCCATGCAAGCACATTCAGACTTTCAACATCTAGGACTGTATCAGTTCAGAGGAGATCATCTCAAGCTTTTGTAGCCTGTTTTTAAATTGAATTCATCATGGTTTTTAATTCCCATCCATTGCTTCTTGTTACACCTTTCTCCACTGTGTTAAAGGGCTCTTACACAACACAGCATTTTCTGCCTGTGAAAGTAGGCATCCGTTCTCAAAGCAAGATGTATATACTTGAACCCTTCTTGTTCTGTCCTGTTTGTTACTTGCAAGATAACCCAGCTGCACAACACACTTAACCAGATGGCAAATCTTAAGTTTCAATCTAGCCTGTTACAAAACAGGAGAAGAAAAAAATGGAAAAAAGGTATTTTGATTTTCATTTTGTTGTTTTTAATAGAAGAGGCATGGCATTTCTAGGAAATGGTTATGCTAATACTTCAGTCCCATGAAAACTGAAGAAGAAGGCACCTCCTCAAACAGTATAATTGGTTCATTAACCACAGTAAAATAAGTAGTCCTTCCACATGGCTTTTTATTTTTTAATAGCTTTTCAAGTATATAGACATGTACTTGTGCTCTTCATCCATGCAGCACACAGCAGAGAAGATAAGGTGCCATCTATGTTGGCTGTTAGGCAAATAAGAAGTAATTACCAAAGCTGGTTTTGATTTAGCAGTGTTACGACTGGATCACAGTACTTTGGCCTATGTTTTACTACAAATATTATGTCAAGCCTTGACTAGAATTATTCCTCTCTCTTCTGCCCGCAGCCAAGCACCTAAATCTATATTTAAGCACCTGCAATCTAGTCTAGTCTAATTTTCAGGACACAGAGCTTGTACTGTTCCCTCTGCTGTTCAAGGAATTTGAACAGGCTCAATTTCTCTGAAAATTATACTCATTTAGGTGATTAAACCCAGTGACAGGCTTATGCAATCACATTTGCCAAGCTTCTGTGTCACTCTTCTGTTGTCCCTTCTCCACCCTGCCCCCCCTCCAAAAAAAAAAAAAAGAAAGAAAGAGAAAGTGCAGTTTCTTTCAGGAAACATTATGATTCATGTGTAGCATTATGGGTGGCATGAGATATCTCTACTCCTAAAGACCATGTTTCAGTGACCCATATGGCAAAGCTGTTCACAGCAGGGGACAAGGAAAAGTTCTCAAAATGGACATCAAAAGTGCATGTATGGATGTGATTGCCAGGCTGCAACATGCTTTTCCTGTAGCCAGACCCATGAGGAGTACTCACATCTTCACACAGTGCCACCCCACTGCCCACTGGGACAGAGGTCCTGAACTGACTCTATTTAATGGAAAGCCCAGGTATCATGGAACCTGGAAAACATGTGGTCTCCTGGAGGCTAACAAACCAACCCTGCTGGAAACAAGCAGAAAAATGCTTGTGTCCACTATACAAGCTGATCATTAGAGGCTGTTACTGCATACCCCTCGACTCCCCCATCTACCCCAAAGACCTGTTCAGCAGCAGCAAAGTGACTTCTACCAGTCCAGATTGCTCTTCATCCTCAACAGCTCTTCACTTTTCTGCTGGACTCAACAGGACCCATTACAAATGCTTCCAGTCCATTTCCTATGCTGTCCTGCTTAGGAGAGCAAGAGGAAATGCAAACCACATGCTATGCCAAATGCTAGGCCCCTGGACACACGTGGGGCTGTGTCCAAGTAGTCTGACTTAAATGTTACAACTTGGTATTGATTATTTAGGCAGTGCCTATGCCATCATTGTCAATGCAACATGGACAAGAGGGGTGAGATCTGGTGATGTCACATGTGGTGTTTTGATGATATATTTTTATTAAAATGAACAAGCCTAAGCCTAACCTTGGGTTCCTCAGGATGTTACCCAGATGAGTAACAGCCTCTTTGGCCAAAGCTCTGGACACCGCAGTTTAATCCTATGACACTGTGCATGCTACATGTATGTGAGCTGTCTAGAGGTTTAGACAGTATTTGTGCATGGATAAAACAAAGGTCTTGGGGCCAGGGATGAGCAAAACTCTCAGAAAGTCTATTTGACAAGCGAGAGTCAATATCCTCATCCTACCCAACCGGGTTCCTCAGACATGAGAGGTGCTGCTGTACCAGTGGTCGGCACCGAAGAGGAAGGCTCCGAGTCTTTTGTTACATGCTTGTGCAGGAAAAGGGGCTTTTTTACTCCTCGTATTGCTATGGGCTTGTTACAAGATAGAATGTCTGTGAGTTTTAATGAATTTGGAAGTCTTGGCACAAAAAGGGCATCTTGGGGAGAAAATTGTTGTAACTGCTAGGAACAGAAATCGAAAGATGATTTTTCTTCTGAGTGGCAACATTTTCAAATGCAGCATCCCAGTTTCTTTTCACTGCATTGCTGTACTACTTGGGTATTTATTTTTGCATCAGAGAGCAGTAATATTGAGCAGATTGTAAAGTCAAGCAAGAAGGACTTAGACAAGATGCTGAGGCTGCTGCTTCTAGCACAGAGAAGATGTTACCTGAGCTCCTAACAAGGCCAGTTACAGGTTACAGAAGCAATCCAGGGACTGAAAGAAAACAAGTCCTCAGAAATGAGCAGAGTCACTAAAACAGCAGAACATTTTGCCACAGCATTAGAAATCAAGGTCTTCCATAACATTATCTCCACCTATATAGCTATGTAGCTACCAAACCCAGCAGATCTACCCTGCTAGTTTAGGCTGGGACTGAAATCTTGTGTACATCTCAGCTGTTATTCCCACCAGTGCACAAAAGTGCAGAGAATCCTGGCACTACTGGAAAACTGCAGGATGATTAAGACCCAAGGGAGGGAGACCATGAGTGCAGTGCTAGTCCTGGCCTCCAGCCCAGGATGCCTACAGCAAGTTGCCCCGAGACTGCCGGCTCTCATACATGCTCACCTGACAGCCACATGAACGGATGGCAAAATGCTTACCTCACTCCATCATTAGGGCATAGTCCAAAGCAACTGGTAACTGTCCCAGTGGATATAAAATACTAAATGACAAAGGAGAGGTCTGTTCCAGTATGGCGACTCCTGGGTGGTACAGCTTCATCAAAGTTAATAAAAAAATAGCTGCTGGAGGTTTACCCAAATGGTGGTAAATCTTCTCCTAACACAGGCTGAAGAGTCACACCAGTTGAAAAATCATAAAAATATGGATCCTCTTCCTCCCCCTCATGGTTATTGTTCCTGGCAGGAGGTTATTAAATGCATACCACCACTTACTGGGTATGGAACAACCCTGTACCCCAGCAGCCAGCACCTGGCCCAAACTGTTCTGCAAGAGAAGCCCTACAATCCAGGGTTCCTGCAAAGTCCAAAACTTCCTTCCAAGTTTTCCATCAAAACACGTGATTTGGGAGAACAAGTGCCAGATACTTTTAAGAAGCAGCAGTCGTGGAGCTGCTGGACTCACTTAGGATCCAACGGGTAATCATCTGAACACTGCTATCCCAGTTATTCTTGTTGCTGCTGAGGAACCTGTGGCTGGCCCCAGTGGTGAGCCAGCTTGGATGGGGGAAAGGTTGGGTGAGTTCAGATATTGGGACAGACTGGAGACCCTGGGGCAGTCAAAACGTGGGCAGCACTGAGTAACTACACAGGTAGTGAGTCCTGCCCTACAGATGTCAACAGCAGATGCCATCACCCAATATCTCAAAGCATCAAAGTAAGGTGCCTCGTTGGAGCTGAACGGATTATGTTCCACTGAGACCTTAAAGAAATTTGCAGGCAGATCATGCTTTTTTTTTCCCCCACAGCCACCTCTACAGAAAGAGACTCTTTCATGTAAGAGACCTCCTGCTCTACATCCGTGCAGACATGCAGTAGTTTCCCATGCACTGCTGGCATTTCAGCTCTGACTCAGGGTCTCTTTTCATCAGGGACCTGAATGCCACACTCTTGCTTCAAGGTTTTCTTGACACTTAGGAGTCATTTATCCTTCGCTGACCTGCATGAGGGAACCTGGCTGACCAGACTGTGCTAGCAAAGCCATCAGCCTCCAGAAAGTAAAAGTTGCACACATTCAAGAGAAACACTCTTGTCTCTAGTTGTGAAACTCTCTGGTAGAATCAGCATCTTAGCCCACTTCCAAGAGTGCGATCAAGGAATGGATCTAGTGTCATTAACCCATCTCATCCCTTTCTGATCCCAAGTGGATTCATGGTCATCTCCCCAAGTGGATTCATGGTCATCTCCCAGTAGGGACAGATTTTTAACCCTTGGAAAAAACAGCTTCTCCTTGACTTTTTCTCTCTTCCCAAGTCTTCTCTTACATTTTACAAGCTTTCACCAAGAGAGGAGGAATCAGACCAGATAACGTCATGGTTATTGTGAGTATTCACCCAGGACTATCCAGCCTTAGCACGGGCAGGCTTAAAGCCAGGAGCCACCACTCAGGTCAGCAAACCCCCACCATCACCCCATGGCCCAACCTCACTGGGCCACCAGTGGGGCTGCTGCCAGGGTAGGTCAGCGGTGACCCCTGCCTATGCCCAGCCAAAGGCAGTGTGATTCACTGGCTGAGCCCAAGCCCTCTCTATGTCCCATCCCTGTGGCACTGGGACAGGAGCCATTATGCTGCACAAAGCCCTTTTTTCCCCCCATCCAAGGCTATTCCTAAATTCTTCAATGTGTGCAGACATTGCATAGCACAGCGTCTCTCCCGTGCCAGCCTCTATCTGACATGGTGACCAGTACCACAGCCTTTTGTTCGGTCCCAAAGGACATGGTGGCTGCAGAGAAGGAAAAGGAAATCCTGGCAGTAGCACATCTCCCCTTCATCAGGAAAACTTAGAGATTTTGCAAAGAGACAAATGAGTCCCAGGCACCTGGCAGCTAGTGGAGCAGGTGAGTCATTTGGGGAGCTGGGGCTTACAACAGCTACGTGCATATTTAATGCATCCCAGGGTTCCTGCCTGCCTTCAAATTACACAAGGATGTTTGTTGAAGCTCTGGGGATGTTGGAGCCTCATAGGCACATTTCAGCTTCCTGAAGGGAGGAGAAGTTTGATTTAGATACTTATCTCAACGCTTTCTTTTTCTCTGCTGTGCTCGGACATTAAACTCTCCAGGCTGGGAGGCACTCAGATGGATCAGGACCAGGGGAATAGCTCAGTGTCGGAGACAGACAGAAAGACCTTTCTGGCAGTGAATGATCTCCCTGTCTCCCCTTCCTATACTGCTTCCAGAGTTACTAAAGATGCAGTTGTCACAGCACAAGCATCAGCTTTGTTTCCTTGGGTAAATCAGATTTTTAAGAAAGGGGGGGGGGGAAGACCTTTGAAATTCTTTTTTAAATTGCTGCTTGAGGTGAGCCTGTGGATTGATCTTTCAGAAATGGTGCTTTCTGTTCCACAGGAATCTATAGAAGCTCCATGGTGTGGGGGAGGCAAACAGGAAACACTCCCAAAGCAGGAGGACTGAAATCCTCAGGCATGGGTTTAAAAATTGAACAAAGTGCACTGCCCTTTTGTAATGCATAGTGCATAATTACCTGGTGGAACTCGTTGCCGCAGGACAATATGGAGGACAAAAATATAAGCAGGCTTCTGTGCACGGGCATTATTTACACTAAGTCTTGTTAAATTGAGGATGGTTAATGCTTCCTCTCTGGGTATCTGTTCACTGGCTGCAGCACCCTCTTGGAGTTTTTTTCTGTTGTCTAATTTGAACCTCCCAAGCTACAAATTGTGGCTGATGGCTACTCTCTCACCATCTTCCACTGTTGAGAAGAGGTTGACTCTGTCATCTTTGTACCTCACCTTGAAGTAGCTGTAGGCTGCTATCAGTTCATCCCTCAGACCCCACTGTTGAGACAGCTTCTCCATAAGTCCCAACCTTACCAGCTCCCAGAGGGTCCTGTGCATTGAGTCCAACTGGGTCTCACTCCTCCAGAAGGCAGAAGGTTCCTGATAGTGCTGTTGTCATCTCTTGCCTCTGCACCACACAGCAATTTGTGCCTGTGGTTCTGATTTATATGAAGAGGCTGGAACATGGATCCCAGGACCCAGGAATCACACACCTTTGCAAAAAGTAGTGAGTAAAACTCACCACCATGTATTGCTGGAAAAATACCTTCAAGTGTGCTGCTGGTGAAAAGTTTGCGAGGGGAGGATGCAGACCAGCAACATTAGCCTATGTCAAGCCACTTTCTGAGCTGCAAGCTGAGGCATCAACATGGTACTGAGATCCATCAGTGCTGCAACTCCCAGGGGAAATCCACTCTTCAAGTTTTCCTGGGTTCTTTTTCATTATGCCTGTCTTACTACAGATGAATCAGGGAAGAATGAAGTACACCAGGCTTATTAATGTTTCTTTAATTACTAGCAGAACAAAAATGTTTGGACTTTTACTGATTATGTTACACAAAAAATACTGGAATGATGTATCAGGTGGGTTTGTGTCCAATTTGCTCTGTTTTATTTCCATGTAAAAATATACATCTGGTACACAAGATTAAAAAAATAGATTTTCACAACAAAATAAGTGGTTTGAGCCCTAAAAATTCTCTTGTGCACTTTAATGTTGGCCTAAATATTTACATTTTCTAGCCACATCCCCTCCCTACCCCAAAAATGGGCAGACCCCAGATTATAAATATCAGCTGTGTCTGGTATACAAAACTTTCCCAGCAAAAAGGCAGGAAACACAAACATAATAATGCTGTGGCTCAGACAATTTGATTTTAACTCCCCAAAAACAGTAAAAAAAAAAAAAAAAAGACTTCAGCTGTTGTCAAAAGAAAAATAGCATAGGGAACACAACACTAGTTATCAAGCAGAAGGGGAAGAAATTTTGAGATCTGATACCTTTCAGGGGAATAATGACCAGGTAGCAATAGTATGTTTTCAAAAGGTCAGAAAGATTTAAGAAGGACTGGTCTTACCTTTTTGGAAGAACAGGGAAGATTAGGTGTCTCTTAAAGTCCTCTTCCACCTGATTTACTATGCTGTAGGGTTGGATAATAGAAAACCAACAATTTCTACAGCCAGCATCTGCTGATCTTGAGCCAAGACAACGTGTCAGGGAATGCTGACATGTTGAAAATGTTGTTTTCTGGCAACAGTTTCTTTCCACCACTTTCTGAGTCTTTCTCGGGTAGACTGTGCTGATCACACTGAACAGTGGCCTAGTTCACCTCCTCTGTCATGGAGCCACCTTGCCGTTAGTCCAAGCAGTGTTGGATGCATCTCAGAACAACATCAAGTTCCCTCTCCCAAGCGTGAAAAATCCCTTGCAGGGAAAAATGGTCCCTTTGGTAAAGCATGAATTAGGGCAGAAGGAGAGACATTCATAGCTCATGGTTAAAAACGGTACATCCGCAATTAACCACATGAAGGCAGCTGGGATCAAATGTCACCAGCTTTGCAGAGCTGATCTCAGATGTTATCAGAAAGCCACGGCATTACACAGTGGCCAAGGTCACACCTGCTCAGAGGGCAGGAATCACTAATAAAACATTTGGAGATCAGCATAGCTGAGGACAAAACAGGAGGAACGGTAGCTGAAGGGATATTATCAGATACGGGATTGAGTCTTAGAAACCAGAGTGTGCAAAAGTCAACCAAACTTGTCTCGTTCTCCAGTCAGTGGCTTTCTACGACAGAAGCCATAGAACAGAGACTGGGATCTATTAAAAAAGGAATCCGTCCAGAGATGCTTGGCAAGCTTAGGATTTGGCCCCGGCCTGAAGAGGCTCTTCTGCAGTGTTCATAGTTCAGTGAGTTGAAATGCCCAGAATGAGTCCTTGGGAAGAGAGGGGTCTCCCACCACAGGGAGTCTTGTCCCATCGGACTCCAGATGAGCCAGCTGAGTTCACCTACTAAAATGCTTCAGTGGCAAATTCGTTCTGTCATTTCTTTCTGCATTGAAGGGGGAGAGAAAAGAAAGAAACAGTAAGTGCAAAAGACAGGTTTTAGTGGAGTCAGGCAGTTTGGTAGGTGTACAAAAACAATCCAAGGAAGCAACCATGGGAGTCTCAGGGAGTGTTCTCTCTTTCCCATGCCAGCCCTCCTGGGAACTGCTGTGCCTCAGCAGGTCCTTCCTGGCATGCTCCTCGGTCCCTATGGCACAAGGTTATTTCGGCTGTGTCCTAGCTTTGAGAGCAGTTCAAGGAAAGAGCATCGGCTGAGATGTTGAAAGATGCAGATCCTACTCCTGACTCAAAGATGCAGCCAGACGAGGCAGTGCTGCTCTCAGAGCCTCCGTTTGCAGCTGCCCAGGGAGACTGGACACGGAGCTGCCTCTGGCTCTTGCTCTGGGAGGCAGTAACAGCTCACCCAAAGGAGCTGTGGTTTTGGCAAGGGATCCCAAGGTCACACTGCAATGCAAATGAGTGCTAATAACAAGGCCACAGGAAACCTCCTGCAAGAGTGAGCTCTGTTTAGCCTAACAGACTGTTTTCTTTAGCCAGGATGGCTATCTAAATGCTTTAGCCAGGATGGCTATCTGGCCATCTAAATGCAAGGTTAGGACAGTTGTCTGGGCTCGTGAGGCAGTCAAAAGAGACTGAATCTTTCAAGGACAGTTCATCTCATGCCTACTGAGAGATTATCACCTTTCCTCAAACTTTGAGAACTTGCAAAAACTAAACCCTGCAATCTTTGCCTAAAATGAAGGCAGATACAACACACTGTCTGTTCTTGCTTAAGTCTCAAACCAGCTGATGGTTAAATCCTTCAGGACTTAAAAACACTCAAGAACAGACCAACAGCTATGGTACAGGCCAGTGAGAAGGGGAATGAGCAAAGCAAGTCACTGGTGCTCTGCCCTGGGCTGGGGAGAGTAATTAGCCACAGGAAAGTGGACTGAGGTCAAGTGTAAGGTGCTGCAGAGGTTGGGTGTTACTATTTGTGCATCTTCACAACTGCTTTTGAAACAAGCCAGAACAGCATGAACGCCAGGCTCCCCACACGCTCCACAGCAAAATGAACAGGAGCCACACCAGACTCCCGGGGGTTCACTGGAAAGCCCCTGGGATATGCATGAAGAAACTTCCCTTCCCTGCCTGCAGCAAAGAGAAATACTGCTGGAAGCTACTGGATCAATCCTAACCCATGCAGACTTTGGGACCGATGTCAAGCTGCAGCTGCCCTGGGGTAACAGCATGGCCAGAAGAACTACTTTCAGTCTTTGAAAGTTGTTCATAAGCTGCAGCAACTTGTCCCTCTTTCCATGCAACTCACATTGCATCTTGGACACAGCCAACCTCTGGTTGCAGGACACTGTCATACACACTTACAGCAAGTCATTGCCTGAGGGAAGGACATCTCCCAGGTGGTTGGGTCTGCTTGCGGCTTGGATGCTAGACAATGGGCACACCAAGAAATGAGACACATAGACCAGGGGTAAATGTGTCTCATTTCCTTGTAGTTTAACCCTGGTTGCATCACACAGGAAAATCTGTTCATCTTAGATTTATCCAGACCCATAAATCATCTCATGTTTCATGTGAGTCACTGGCATTGAAAGCCGATTTAGCAATGTAAGCCTCTGCTTTGGCTATTAAGTGCTAATTATTTATATTAGCAAGCATCAGTCAAAGGGATGACACCATTATGGGCTGTATATCAATGCTAAAGAAGTTGGTCATGTGGAGTGGTGGTGAGGAAGACTAACAGAGGACAGAGTGACGCTGAGCTGCCACTTTCTGGAGCTGAGGGCCACTGTGATGATATAGGTCACAATCAAACTCTATGAAATAATTAATGTAGATGCTTTGTCATTCAAGTCACTCCTGATTAGATCATCATCTCTCCATCCCCCCAAATCACAATCAGAGCAGACAGGCAGCAAATTGGCTGAGACAAATGAAAGCAGAGGAGTAAAACGCTTAGCACTTAGGGGCAGGGGCATCCCCCCCACCCCCAGATACTCTTAAACAGGCAGCTGATACTGGAACTTTTCTCAACTCCTTTTCTCTCTGAGATTAGATCCTCTTGGTCTTCCCTGGGTCTTTGCTGCTGGATACGGCCTTTTCTGCAATCCAGCCCTTATCACAGTCGGCTAACTACTGGGTTCCCTATTAATTCTCTCCATTGCAGCATGTCCTCCCTAGGTCAGTCCACACTCAACTTTGCCTGTGACACACTTGCTTCTCTTTCTTACAAAACTAACTATGTGCATTTTCTAGTTTATGTGCCCAGGCTGTCTGGCCTCTGCTTCCCACCAGTCCTGCTGTTTTCAGGGACTCTCACTCTCTGCCTGGCTAATTGCTTCCCAAGGGAGGCTGCAGAGAAACTTGGAGCTCCAGCGAGGCCTCTCCGGCTTGGCCTCTATAGCTGTTGTCTGGAGCTGCATGTCCTATTAGAGCTTGCCTTCCTGCAGTCTCATTGTAATTCATACCAGGACCTCAAGTAGGGACCTTAGTCCGCTGATAAGAAAACTCAAGACTTTAAGGTTTTTTGAGATTCCTCACTCAAGTGGAGAGGAGACTTGGGCTCAAATCCGACCCTGAAAGCCATGTGGACACAACTGGCTGGAAACACTTTGATATGCAAATTGCATTAAAGCAATCAAGACAGTATAGAGGGACGCTAGGTTACGGTATCCCTGAGGATACTGAAGAATGATTCATGGACATGGCAGCAGAGGCAAAGTTTAAGGAGGGCTTTCAAAGGGTAAAGCATTTCCTCAGTGTTGCTGGGAAGTTCTCTCTTAGAGCGCTAAGGCTGATGGTTACAGGACAGAAAACATGGGTGTGCTTCTGAAATAGGGTGGCTGAAAGAGTCCAGGGAGGGTGACTGCACTGCTCAGAGTTCAGCCCCCACCTAAATCTACCAGTGCTGTGTTCAGCCCACACCACTCTCACCCCTTCACTGCCCCATCCCTGGGGCAGGCATCCTTACCAAAGGCTCCAGCTCCCGGTGGTCAACGAGGCTGAACTCCCTGATGAAGTAGTAAAAGTGTTTGTAGCAGGTGTTGACATGAGCCTCAGCACCCATGTTGATGATGCTGTCAAAGTGGTGGATGTAGACATGGACAAAGACACGGAAGAGGCGGGTGAGGATCTTAGTGCAAACTTGCTGGAACTGCTTGGGGAAGGGAACACCTGCAAAGCAGAAGCAAGTTGGAAGCCATTTGACCGTTTCACACAAAAAAAGCTGGCATTTAAATTTCACTGTCATGCTTAGTAGGTAGTTGTGGATGATGAGGAAAGAATCCCTTGGCTAATGTCAAGAGTGACAGCTACACCGAGGCAATGTGCCATCTAGCTCTTCCCACATACTTCCTCACTGCCCAACTAGCAATTTCACACAGGCATGGTCTGAGGATCTGGGGAGTTGCCCTAGGACAGAAGATTTCTCATCCAGTGGAGGAGGCCACATCTCCCCACATCTGGCTCTATCCAGAGCAATCTGGCAGAGGTTCCTTCTGCCCTCTCTCCCTGCCTTTCCCCTACAAGCCTGTGCAGGCATGGCATAAGTCAAATTGTGTTTACCCAGGTCCATGACCAAAACTAAACCTCCTCCCAGCAGAAAAGGTACCTTCCCTCGTCCTCTGAATCAAAAGTATGGGTCATACTGTTTTTCTTCCTCCACACACCCTCAAACATCACTTCTGATGCATCAACAGAAACAGGTGGGGTTCCTACCATTTTTCCTGATCCTTCTTTTCAACAAACGTCTCATTAAAACAGGAAGAACTGCCCCTCTTAATGATGCTTAGGTTGTAATTTCATTGCACCTGTATGGTGCTCCCTCCTGAGATGTCCTCCCAAGCCGTGCAAGAACTGGGCCCACCACACATTGTTCTATACTTCTAGCCTTGTCCCACCAAAGGACACAATTTCATACTCTACATTTCCATCCTTGTCTAAATGCACTGCTATCATAGTGAAAATCTCAGAGGTGTGATAGAGTCAGTGTCAGCAAGCTTGGTGTAAATCTCTAAAGGGAACATGGCTTTGGAACTCTGAACGTGTTTCTGGGGAGGATGAAAATGAAACAACTGGAATTTGTTTTCCTGAAGCTTCTTCCTCTCCCCTGAGCAATTCAATGCAAATTTGCAAAGAACAAAATAAAAACCTCCCTTCCCACGGTTGTACCAGCCTCCTCCCTTAGCTGCTTCTTAACGCAGCACATAACCTCTTAAAAATCTTTCCAAATAATCTCCGCTCAACCATGGCCAGCTCACACAATTTGCACTGTGGAAAGCATCAGCTAATCTCTTAGCTAAAAAAAAGTAAAAGTGGACGTTTTATCTTTGAATCTTTCTCATCAGCTTCACTAGGCAATTAAACTATTTTTCCCAAAGGCTCCTGGCAGTTTTGTTTCCCAGCAGCAGTGCCATGCCCCTCTCCTCCGTGCGTGGCAAACACAAAGGATCTGTCCCTCCAACATCATGCATGGAGCCTGTGATTTCAACAGCCAGGGTCCGGCGGGTGCTGGGTTCAGTATCACAACACCCATAATGGAAAATGATCTTTGGTCTAAAACAGAGTCACCCTCAGCCCAGCCCCGTCTCCCGTGGCTTCGTGCACAGCGTGGGTGCAGCGGACAGGGCAGAAGCACGTGTGCTCATGCCACAGGTGGATGTCCCAGCCACCACTTGGAGGAGGACACGTGTATCGGCTCAGCATCGCACGAACCCAGAGGGGTGGTTTTGAGACTGATTCACGGCCACCACTCTGCCTAACCACGAGCACGCTGAAGCCCCAGGGCTGCTTCTGCAGCAGGGACCTCGGCATGACCCATTTCACTGCCAGCCCTAACAGACCCTCTTAGGACTTTCTGGGAAAGGTGTTCACATCTGGCAAAGTACAATCAGGCTCTCCCCATGCCCGCAGCTTAGAGATGGTACTGGAGAGCTGCTTCTGCCCGGCACTCCTGACTGCAGAGCTCTCCTTGCCTGCCAGTCTGGTAAGGGCAGGGATGACAGAGAGATCTCCAAGTTTCCCTGCAGTCAGGAGGGACACGGTGCTTTATCGATGGCTTCATTTGAGCTTTTTGCACCAAGTGAGAATCTGCTGAGCAAACAAAAGCTGTAATCACCCAGCTGGGGACTCAGACATGCCACTAGGGTGGGCCCTGCAGACCAGCTTTGAAGAACCAGTCAAGAAACGTTTTTTCTTTAACAAAGAAAAAGTTAATCACAGCAAGTAATTTCTGATGAGCACATGTTGCCAGGCCCCAGCTGGGGAATACACACTGTTCTGAACAGCCTGTCTCCCTGGGACCAGAGGCGAGCAGTCACTGCCAGGAGCTCAGCAAGGTGCCAGCAGGCAGACCGCAACGCATTTGTTGCCTCCAGTTTGTCGCCTGTCCCACTTGCCTAATGCCTTCTCCAGTCAAAGCAGGCAGCGAGAAAGCCTGACCAGCCCTGACCAGCCACTGGGAGTTTATCGCCAAACTGCAAAGAGCAATAGTGAAGGAAAGCAGCAAACCTCAACCCAGTGCTGAGCTGAGAAAGAAATGAGATCAGACAGTGAAGAGCAGATCAAAAGGATCTCAAGACTCCCAGGGCTGATAGTGTCTATGGTCCAGATAGTGCTGTTAGATGAGCTGCCTCCGGAGCTGGCAGATGGTGACAAGTGGCTTTCCACCACGTTTGTCCTGAGGTTAGCCAGGAACTGTCTTGTCCTATAAATCAGTTACCAGTGGGTCTTCATGGACATGCTGGCAGATGAGACTTAGAGGGGAGACACCTCCAGCTACATCCTGGGTTCTCCAAAAGCAGCTCCTCCATCCGGGAACAGAGATTTAGCATAAATCATAGAATAGTTTGGGTTGGAAGTGAACTTTAAAAGTCATCTAGTCCAAATCTCGTGGTTGATCGGCAGCTATGGGAGCTGCTGAGCTAACGATGACTGGAAAGACATCATAAAGCTGCCAGGACCTACAAGTACCCTTCTGGGCTACCCCACCACTGTGCTTTCATATGAAGCCAGCAGCAGCTCCCAGGAGGTGAAGCTGGGCTGCTCTTTGTGTCCATCACAAGGTGTCAGTGTGCGGCCATCCCCTCCAACCATGGCCAGGCTGTAGTGGTGGCTGGCTGTCACTAAGGGACTCCTACAGGTTACCCCTCACCCTACCATGTCATGATACCACCACCCACTATGGTCCTTTGGGTCCAGGGATCACTGGGGTCCAGCTCCAGCTCTTTCTCCCCACATCACCCCTCTCACTTGCACACATGCCCAGGGAGGCACAAGCAGCCCCAGCAGCACAAGGCACAACCCTGGGCCATCAGATCCTGCTTTCTCTCCCCATGCTGAGCCACGTCTGTGCCTCCTCTGCCAGGACCCTCAATACAGGCTATGGATGCTCGACTGGACCCCGCACCCAGCACGGGGGCCTGCGCCAGTTGATCAAAGCACTTCCGCACAGGAAGGAAGCGGGGCAGATATCTGACAAGCAGGCTGCCTCCACCAGCAGCAGCCATGCCTCGCTGCTGATTTCCAGGGGCTTGGGAAGGAACCTGCAGCAGCCCCAGCAGGCACTGGCCGTGCTGGCAAGGAGCCGGGGAAATTCCCCATCCCCTCACCCAGAGCTGAAAGGAAAGGGCTCTCCAGTAAAGGCTGCATCTGGCCTAGCTGGGGGAAGCAGCAGAAAGATCTGGCGTAAGTATGGCTTGCCCTGGGTCACGGCTGCTGGTGCAGCGGATGTCCAGCAGACAACGCGTGTGACAACCTCTCCAGCACGCGAGGGGACACAGCGAGAGCAGGCTGTGCCTTCTCCTGCAGCCAGGCACGCATGGCAGCCAGCACATCCCAGCAACGGGAAAGCCCTGGGACGAGGATCTCGGCACCGGCCACGTGCCCATCCTGCCCTTGCAGATGTTTAGCTGGCACAAACCAGCAGGAGCAGCAGCTTGGTGAGACGAAGGGATGAGGCTGGTGGGACTGACTCTGCACAGCTGAGATGACCTGTTAGCAGAAGTGTGGTGGGCCAGGGGAAAGTCAGGATGGAGCCCCAAGTTTTGCTAAACCACCCTCGCAGGGTGATGCTGCTTGGGCT
The DNA here is from genome assembly GCF_000687285.1 of Phaethon lepturus. Taxonomy (NCBI): domain Eukaryota; kingdom Metazoa; phylum Chordata; class Aves; order Phaethontiformes; family Phaethontidae; genus Phaethon; species Phaethon lepturus. The sequence continues at coordinate 7,706 of NW_010539235.1, read as the reverse complement.
TGCTTCACCCTCCCCAGCCCTACACACATACAGGCACCCAGCAATGCCATCCCCATGCATCCCACTAATGCTGGTCCCAGCTGCACCAAGGTACAGCAGAACACCACAGAACCCACCTGGGCTGATTTAAAGGTGTTGAAATTACCTTTATATTTAAATCACTGGTGCTCACCATTCAGCAAACCTCGGAGGAGGCAGCAGCAAACCCACTATTTGGCAGGTGGTGGCTCTCCTCTGACTCTTCTGGCGTGATGAGGAGGGGAGCACCAGGAACAATGTGGGCTTGCTCAGAGGCCAGGAAAAACGAATATACACAAGGTCAGCTCTTTTTCTCCACCTGTGATCACAGGCGTGTGCTAACCAGACGCTGCGCAGAGACCAGACAGCCGGTGGCTGGGAGCATCGCCTGTCCCAGCGCGGGAACAGAGCCTGATCCCAGGAGGAGCGGAGTAGAGCAGCCATCCACAGCAGCAGGAAGGGGAGAACCATACCCATGCTGCAAGCCAGGGCAAAAGCTGTAAGTGCAGCAGGTACAATTTCACTCACTGCAATGCAGCCGGGGCGCTGGCGAGCGGCGCGACTCACAGCCCTGAAATGAATTAGCACCTTCAGTTTATCTTGGATGTTTTGCTTGAAAACCCCAAGATGTGATTTAATGCTCCAAGAAGTCTGTTTTCCGCGCTCTGTGCTGATTGCTTCAAAACATAAGGAAACCATGTAGGACCATGTGTAACAAGAAATGAAAATGAGAGGTAACAAAGTACCTGCGCTTACAGTCAAGGACCGCGAATGGCTCTTGGATCTTTCCTGCCATCTCTCTCGTCCCTAACCCTCGTGCTCCAGCCAATTTAATTTTTTCATGATGAATCAGTACTGGAAAGCTATTTTGCTTCTTGGCAATTGTATTTTTTTCCCCCTCTGCCAAAGCAGTAATTCAGTGAACTACATGATGAATTATTGTTGTTGTTATTATTTCTCAATTCCGTTTTGGCCACCGTGGTGTTCAGTGACTCATTTTTTCCTAAAAATAAGTCTTTAAAGCCTCATTTAAAACTAATGGCATGATGGCAGCTGCAAGCTGGTTTGTTGTTAATTTTGAAAGAAAATAGGCAGAAAAAAAAAAACCCAAATCATGTAAAAAATAGCCAGCTGAGAGAACATCAATAATTAGCTGAATTCTGAGCATTTTCCTCCTGTTGTTATGGAGAGAAGGTATCGGATAATTTCACACTAAGTTTTCTCTGTTTTTTTTTAATAACTATTTTGGGACTACGCTTAAATGGCAGAGCTTAAGTCTTGAAAAGCTTTCCAAGAACTGTTCCAAAGTCTCCTGTGACAGATGCTCTTTAGAGCCACAGGCACATTTGGCAGAGAGCACAGGGTGTTTCCAGCACTGGGTCTGGTCCAAGCCCCGCGTCCATGCTGGTTTAGTAACAGAGAGGTTTCGGCAGCGGCGATGGTGCTGAAGTAGGACGCCTGGCCTTGTGCAACCCGCAGCCCGGTGCTGGGCTGACCGGTGCAGACACAGCTGACTGCCACGGGCCCTGCAAACCCCCTCTACCCAGCGCTCCTCCCCAGCACCCTACTGCCCAGCAGCAGCTCCCTAAAACCAGGCACCTTGGGCCAGAACGATTACCAGGAGGAGCCGATATTTTCCAGGTGGTAATTTGTTCATGTGGCCACTCACTGCAGAAACCTACTGATATAGTTTTACCAGCTGGTGAAAATACACCTGTAGAATCATTTATTCTTCTCCCTGCATGGGAACAATGCTTATTCTCCATTTAAATGTATTTTTCAGAGCAGCTACATTGGTTGGAAGAGTGGAAACAGAGCAGTAGCACATGCAAACTGATATGGGTCAACTGAGAAAGCTGCTGCTGCTGTCGATTTAGAGCGATCAGGTTGGCATAGCTCACCCCATGCAGGGATTTGTCTCGTCTTGACCGGCAGACAAACAGGTTTCTGCTCCAGAGGAAGGATTATACAGTGAAGCCTTTTTAAGTGGGACCAAGCCCTGCAGGTGGATTTCCCTGGGGATGAGGAAGACACAGTATCTCCCCCAGACCCTTGCTGTGCTACGCAGAAGGCTTGGCAGCCCCCCTGGCCCCATTAAACCACCATGGGGATTTTCTGCTGGTGCAAGCGTGCCATCCGAGGGCTTCTGCGCTGCTGGTTAACTGCCAGGTCACAAGCTGTCTGCTGGCCTCGGGCTCCCTTGCTGCCATTTCGGATGTCGGCTGTCCCTCCGGCCTCGCTGCAGAGCCAGCACCAGGTCTGCATCACACAGTTTGGCTAAACCAAAGGTGTTTGTCACCTGGGTCACTCTGCTCCCCTACCACCTCTACAGCTCTGACATACTGAAGGACCAGATGCTTTAGTGGTGCAAATCAGCCCAGCTCTGCTCTGGTCACTGGACTTGTGCCCTTTTACTGCAGCCAAGGTCTCCCCCGTGATGCCAAAGGGCACTGTGAGTCCATAAGCCAGTGAACCATCTCTGCTCGTTTTCTGCTGAGCCTCTCACCCCAGGGTGAAGGATTTCCCCACTCTGACCCATGAAATACCTCCCCCTTAACTGTTAGGACAGCCGTGAGTGAGTGAGTCCCTCTGAATCATGCACTGCTTCAGGCTTTGTAGCTTTCGGATGGAGAGGGATGCTGAGTTTAGCCTCAGGCACTGTTAGCAAGTTTGGGGAACACTTGCTGTTTCGGGGCGGGGGGAAGAGAAAAAAAAAAAAAGAGTCTGTTTTGTCTGTGGTCGGCTGGCCTTAGCCAGGGGAATCTTTGTGCTGGGACAGTTCTACTGCACATGGCAAAGAGGGGCCGGGAAAGAAAGCTGAGATGCATGCAGCTCATGAAACACCCGCCGAGATGGTGGTCACCCGTGCCAGTGTACCTCTCCAGTGTGAGCAGGAGTGGAACAAACCTTCATGCTAAATCCCATCCTCTACTACTAATATTGAAGAGCCTCACCTCAACCTCAAGGCATAAAATTTCTTTTTCCCCTCTGTCACCTTGTCAGACTTCTTCCCCCTCCTTAAAACAGCTCACATCTCCCCTGTGTCCTCTCAGTGCCTTACCTCCCCTTGTCCCGGGTCTTTTCCCAAAGTGCTGGCTCTTCAGGAGGGTGGCTGAGCATCTTGGTTTGCTCGCCCTGGCCGCTCTCCCCAAGCCCCGCATCCCTCCCCGCGGCGCGTCCCCCAGCCTCCCCCATCATCCGGCGCGGTGACGAGGAGCAGCCCGTCAGGAACGGGCAGATGTGACATTTCCCTTCGGCCAAACACCTCCATCTTCTGAAATGCCAGAGCTGCCGAGCAATTATGCCGTGCACAAGGCAGGCCAGTGAAAGGCAGTTAATTGGGGACGTACTGACAACAAACTGCCACCGGCTCCCTCCTCCCCCCACTGATAACAACAGCCTTTCATGTGTTTTAAAGTGCGATCTCAGGCTAACTTCCCTTTTGTGTGTGTGAGGCTAGAAGCACTGAGACACGCCAGCAAGGGGACTGAAGCCACTCAGGGACATGAGGGTCCCACCCTCCAAAAAGCACCTTGGAAGAGGGACCCTGGGAATGGCTTTAGAAGAGAAAAAAAAAATGGGTTTGCCCCATGACCTTCCGCAGAACTATCCCCACGCCAAAACAAAAGAAGTGGAAACCAGAGGCACCAGCGTCTCTCCTCACATGGGGATGTGTTACACCTCGGAAGGAGAAGTGCCAGAGAGGGGGTGAAAACCAGCAGGGCCATGACTGTACTTGGCTCTTGTGCCTCTGGGGGATGAGTGGGAGAGTGGAGGGTGCCGCGATGCTGCCGTCCCTCTGTGGCTGCCTGCTTGCTGCAGTGTTAAGATTCCCTGTAGACCTGACTCCACAGAGCAGCTTTCAGGCAGCATCACATCCCAAATTCTACCTGAAAAGCATGAAATTGGACCAGGACACTCTCCTTTCTGGCCGGAGGGAAAATGGAGTAAATCCACATCTGCAGCCCCGCTTTTAACAGCAGACAGAGCTTCTCCTTGGGAACAAGACGTCTTGGAAAATGGAAGATCCACCTGTACCCTGCGGCTGCTGTTTCAGGCCCTGGCAGCAGCGAGCCTGTGGCTAGCTGCAGCCAGAATCAACGAGGACTTTGCTGTCCCCAGCAGAGCTGGGGCTGCTGGCACAGAGCATCCTGCACCAGCGCTGTCAGCCAGCCACACTTCCAGCCTCCTCTGTCCGCCGGGCTGTGTGGAGCCCACGAGGGATGGATGCCTCCACGGTGCAGCAAATGCCCCCGGTGAATCCCAAGGGCTCACTCCCCTGCGCACCCCAAAGGCAGCCTATCTGGCTGTCCTCCGGCACAAGGATCCGGCACGGCTCTACCCAGACTGCCATCTCCCCAAACTACAAGAAAGCAGCTAAGTAGCAGTGCTGATATCAACCCCGGCAGCTGCCAAGCGCTGCAGGTCAGCAGCAGAGGGTTTGCAAGCTGTGTTGCCTTTGGCAGCTGCTGCAAGCTCTTGAGGCCAAACTTTTTTCAGGGATGCATCATACATGCTAGGGGTTGGCAGCTGGAAAGGCCAGATCCTGCATCAGACATCTCTGTTTGGGCAATGCCTCAGCTTAAAGAGCAAGATGTGATGTATCGTCAGGGCTGAGATGAATTAGCAGAGATAGAAAGGAGCTTAGAAGTGGAGCAGGAACGTGGGATAAGGGTTAGACCTGGGGACCATGAACCTACCTGGAAAATCAGAAAGAAATGGAGTTGGCTAGTCAAGAGAAGAGCATGCTGCAGGGATGTGAGGACCAACTCTAACCAGCCCTGCGGCTCAGCTCCTTGAGGAACAGCAAGGGAGCTGATGACCCACCAGCTCTCATTTCTCACAGTCACAGAATACGTGGAAGAAGTTCAAGCACCAAAAAGAACAACACATCCCCCAGGAGCCGGATGAGGAATCCCAAGCTCAGTTTGCAGCAAGGGGGTGTGCAACAGCCACCTGTAACAGGAAAGGCTGCGATCCTTGGGATCACAAAGTTCAGCAATACCAACCCTAAGGTGCACTGATGGCTTGGGAACCTGCACTGGTTACAACCCCAGCCTTTCTGCGAAGAACCAGAGCACACTCACCTATCCTGGTGGGAAAGATGTCCTCGTTATTAATGAGCATCTCGATCCAGTCCATCAGCATACACATGTACTGCGGAGCCGACAGCTTGGTTGGCTTCTTGTATTTGCTATCGTCCTGCCACCTGTACTCATACTTGAGCCCACCCGACATGATGGGACAGCTCTTCTCTGTGCAGTACTCCGACATGGTGCCATAGATGAGGTTGATGCGGTTGAAGAAGTCCACCACATGCACGGCGATCCAGTCGTTGATGCTCTCACCAGGAGGCAGCTGCACCACCGCTTTCAGGTCCAGCCCAGACTTGAGGGATGCCTGGGCTTTCTTGTACAGCTCAAAGCGCTGGGTGCCCGGCTCAAACCTCTTTCGGGGACGAAACGTTTTGTCTTTGTTGAAGACTTGCTTGAGACACAATGCCATCGTGGGCAGGGACGGCCAGGGCGAGGGCAGAGGCTCAGCGCAACGCGAAACGCAAGGCTGGAGTCTTCAGGGGTGGAGGTTTCTGGGAGGAGAAAGAGAAATTTCGGTCACCTATGAAGGCAGCTGCACACGTGGGCACACTTGCAGGGACGAATTCGCACCAGGATGTTGGCTGGCCCCGCCACTGTAGCAGGGCATCAGGACAGAGATTTGAGGTGAGCTCCTGGCCGTTCTACGCTCACCAAGGTGACCTGGAGCAGCTGCTGCCAGCTCACACAGCAGCTCCTGGCACTGGAGAGGGCAAGTGCTGCTGCAAAGCTGGATGGCAGACAGAACCCTTCCTCCCTCCTGAGCACACCAGGAGCTCATCGGGCTCCAGCCAGCCTCGTGCCTCCAGGGCTTTTATCAATAACTGCTGGAATAAAGCGAGAGCCACGATGTCAGTGGAGCTCACCAGTCCGGACAGCCCCAACCTGGTGGCCCTTTCCTCTTCCAGCAAAAGGGAAGCGTCTCTTTCCCAGGGATTTCTCAGTGTAAATAACCCCTGACCCTGCCGCGGCGGCTGGCGAGCGATGCCCCGGGGACTTCGCTGCGACCACAGCTGGCTGCTGGTTCACACAGCCCCAGCGCCCAGATCAATGGGAAAAGGAGGGATTATTTTTGTTCTTCTGCCCTGTGTGTTTGTTCAAAAGAACAAAACCCGCGGCCAAAGAAGGGAAACGGCAGCCCAGCACAGCTACGCGACGTGCCAGGATGCGGCCGGCCCTCCGGGCACGCACACAATGCGCACGGGAGCAGCTGGGGCGGCGAGTCAATGCTCTGGGTGACTCGGTCTGGAAGTCGCGGCTCGGCAAAGCGCTGAGCTCACCCGTTCCTGCCTGAGGTTAGCAGCACAGACGGGGGCTGCAGTATTTCCCTTTTTTTATCTTTTCCCTCCCTGAAGCTCCAGTGGAAATCCCAACCACCCCAGGCTGTCCTGGACAGGCTGAAATCCGCTCGTGCATTTAGTTACCTGCGCTCATCACCAGTGGTGTTAATGTGAGATCAAGGCCCGCTTGTGCTAAATGCTTTGCTGAGGCTTAGGGAAGAGAAAGTCCTCCACCAGCCTCCCCTTGACGGGAGGAGGTGGAGAAAGAGTTAAAAAAAAGGAAGAAAAAGATTCAGAGAAAGGGGAAGTGGCTTACGCAAGGTCACGAGCGGGAGGGAATGGTGCGCAGGGTGCACATTCACCATTAAAAAGACAGAAGTTTGCTATATAAACTCTGTTGTCTAAACTCAGTCCCAAGCCACAGGCAGATCCTATTTTGCCCAGCAGAGACCAGCTAAACATCTTGCAAGGGAATCCCCGTGCTCCCCTCAAAGCCCACACACGGGGGCATCACTGGGCGGCAGCAGGACCTGGCGATCACCCCAAACACTGGCGGGATCTGCCCTGCGGGGATTTCTGCACCCCACAGCCAGCGCGTGGCTGCAAGGGGAAAACCCTGGCGTGGGTGCCGGTAGTGCACTAACCATGGCCTTTCCCACAGGCCGGAGTGATGCTTTGCCACCGTTCGTAGCTCACAGCCTGGTGGTACCGAACCCCACCATGCTCTGCTTGTACCCAGGTACAACCAGACCTGAGGCCATATGTTTTTAGGCGCTTTTTGCCCCGCGGAGGGGGTCACAGCCATCACACAATGTTATGCAGGACGACTGTAATACCGGGGTATCTGCAAAACTTCCACAGCTCATGTGGCCGGGTGGGATTTTCGCGGCTCCAACCCCATTATCCTCATTTATTGCCGAAGGGCAATGACTGGGAGGTATTTCTTGGATGCTTTTTTCCTCCCCTGCCCCAAGCAGCTTGCTCCCCACTTCAAAAAAACAGTACGAGCTCTCCAAAATGCCAACCGATGGAGGGAGCTGGCATCATGTCATGACTCCTACCTGTCCCGAGGGGAAGGGTCTCCAGTACGGCAGCCCTGAGGGAGCCCAACAAAGGCCAGGGGAGTCTGGGCACGGCGAGACTGTAAAGAAAAGCCCTTATCCAGGGCTTCCCCGCTGGCTGTCACATATTCAAGGCACATCCTGTTGATAACACCTCTTTAAAAAAGCCTTGTGGGGAGTTTGCTAATGCATAACAGTTTCTAAAATACATATATACACACGTATTTTAGAATAATATTATTTATATTTATGTA